>NC_045732.1:20644105-20714366 GCF_009834535.1 Camelus ferus
GAGAACAGTGGAATTGAGCCGTCTCAAATGGTGCCCTTTCTAAATCTTGCCTTTCCCTGCCTGGATTAGAGTCCCCAGCAGAAGTCCCCTGTGGGGGAAAGCAGTTTATAACTCAGTCATGTCTCACATGACACAGTGGGTATGTTTCACATATGTTTCTAAAACCGTACAAACCAGATTTTCATAAGGATAAGTGAAATGTGAACAAATTCAGGACAGGCTTAAAATAAATCTTACTATGAATAATCTTATTAAACTACTTCTACTTCCTTGTTGGGTCATCCTTGATTTTCACATATCTAGTTTACTTAAAGTACAGGAGACATATAAAGATGCTGTATTATAGATACATTTATACATGTCTGAATATTTGTTTATATCTATAATTCATTAGAGAAGAGAGCTTCCTGAACCCAGAAAATGGGTAAGTTCACATCTTAAATAGTGAAGTTAATTTACAACTTTCTTTTTAGCAACTTTCAATACCACACATCCAAAACATACTTAGTAAGACTAATTCTAAGTGGGTTTTGTGGTCTCCTTTTTAAAAACTTGTTTTTAATTAAGTGAAAATTCTCTCTCAAATTAATTTATGTAAGAATGAGGCAGAGTATAAATATTTAAAATAAGAACTAAGCTAAAAAAAAATACAGTCATATCTTGGAGATATTGTCAGTTCAGTTCCAGACCACCACAATAAAGAAAATATTGCAAAAAAGCAAAAGCAAGTCACGTAAATTTGTTGGTTTCCCGGTGCACATAAAATTATGTTTATGCTATACTGTAGTTTATTAAATGTGCAATAGCATGTGTCTAAAAAAACAATGTAGGGGGCGGGGAGTGGGAAGGGACAGACTGGGATTTCAAAATGTAGACTAGATAAACAAGATTGTACTGTGTAGCACAGGGAAATATATACAGGATCTTGTGGTGGCTCACAGCGAAAGAGAATGTGACAATGAATGTATGTATGTTCATGTATAACTGAAAAATTGTGCTCTACACTGGAATTTGACACAACATTGTAAAATGAGTATAACACAATAAAAAATGTTTAAAAAAAACAATGTACATACTTTAATTTTTAAAAATGCATGGCTAAAAAATGCTAATCATCATCTGAGTCTTCACTGTGTCATAGAAGTAACATCAAAGACCACTGAACACAGATCACCATAACAAATATAATAATAATGGTGAAAAAGTTTAAAATACTGACAGAATTACCAGAATGTGACATGGAGATACGAAGTAAGCAAATGCTGTTGGAAAACGGCACCGATAGACTTGCTCCATGCAGGGTTGCCATAAACCTTCAATTTGTGAAAAACACAGTACCTGCAAAGCACCATCAAGCCAAGCGCAATAAAACTAGATATGCCTGTAATTACCTTACCTAAATTTCCACCAGCAGATGAATGGATAAACAAAATGTGGTTATATACATATAGTGGAATAGTATTCAGCCTTAAAAAGGAAGGAAATCCTGACATATGCTACCAAATGGATAGACCTTGAGAGCATCCACAAAATAAGTCAGACAGAGAAAGACAAATATTGTATGATCTCACTCGGATGTGGAATCTAAAACCATCAAACTCATAGAAACAGGGAAGCGAATGATGATTGCCAGGGGCTGAGGGGAGGGGGAAATGGGGAGATGTTAAAAGTATAGCTTAGTGGTAGAGCGTGTGCTTAGCATACACGAGGTCCTGGGTTCAATCCCCAGTACCTCCATTAACATAAGTTAATAAATAAACCTAATTACCTCCCCCCTTTAAAAAAAAAGGCATAAATACCAAAATGCAGGATAACTTTGTAAATGCAAACAGTGCATAAGAAGTCATTGTCAATATAGAGCTGACTCTGTATTGCTGGGGCAAGAGAATCTGTAAGTGTGATGGGCAGACAAAAATGAACAGAAAGAAGAAATAGAATAATAATGTGAAAATTAGATTTTGTCTCTAGATCCCTGTTTTTTGCCTGCTCTGAAACTGTCAAATCATGGCAGGAAGCCACCAGAGCCTTGAATACTTTTCATAAACAAAGCACAATGATCTCTCTGGTAAACCAACTGAGATTTCCCAGAATAAGCTAAAAATTGTGCTTTCCAGGATGCTAAAGGTTCAAGCTGTACTACTGCCAAGAAGTTTGTAAAACCACTCACAAAGTTAATGGAAATGTTATGCTGGGAAGCAAAATGGAATGGTCTGTTGGCCAAATTCTCTGATCAAATGATGGTGCTATACATCCCCTAATATCAATGGCGTTTGTTATCAACAAACACTCATTATGATGTTTATGTGTGTAGATATTTCTCATTACAGCTACAATAAACTTGCTCTGGGTCTATGTAACAAGCATATATGAGTGAGAATTGCTCAGGGTTTCCTTTTGTTTATCTCTGAATACCCATGTTACATGTTACAAAAGCGATTTTTCATTTCGGTGAAAATTACTGTGAGAGCCAGTGCTGGGGTTGTATCAGCTATGCAAGCAGCAAGGCAGGGCTTTGCTAGGTGAGTCAGATGGGTGGCAAGTGACAGAAAAATAACTGAAAGTGCCTTAAGCCAGAGAGCATTTAATGGCTCACCCAAGTTAATTCAGGAACCCAAGCAATATCACCACCAGCTGTTTTGTCTCCATGTATCCACTCTGACTATGGCTCTGTTAGCTTCATTTTCAAGCTCCACAGAGTGTCTCAAGTTGAAGTCCAGCTTGTCACTCTTCCAATAGCCCCAACTAATGTCAACTTGAATCTCATTTTCTAAGTCTAAGTCACATGCCCATCCATGACTCAGTTTCTTTGGCCAAGGGAATGCAATGCTTTGATTGGCCACATTTGAGTCACCATCCATCCCTGGAACTGGAGATAAATTCGACTCTCACCAAAGCACAGAGTCTGAGATGCAAGAAGGGCTGATCTTCCAAAGGAAAATCAGGGAGTTATACCAGGAAAAGGTTGAATAGATGATTGGGAGGGAGGTGATAATAATGCCAGTTATAGTGTGTGAATAAAACGACAGTTTTTTTCACGCTCCTTCTTTCACTCAGGACAGCCAAACATCAGCAGTATGCTTCCTGATCCAGTGTGAAAGTAATCTGATTAAAATGCCACCACCCCTTGCATGTTTTTTCAGTGTCCTCTGAAAAGTAATAAGCAGCATATATAAGATGACTTTTCCATACTGGAGTGTGCTAACTATCTAGAAAAAGATGTTCATATAAGCATGACACGGATAATGCCAGTAAATATCATTTCTGCATATTCTAGCACTTGCTGCTTTCCAAAGTGCAATTCAGTGATGCATTTAATACATTGGATAGTCTGAAGTTATCGCTCAAGATCCAAAATATTGTGATTTCTTATGTTTGGCATAAAACATTGGACTTTTTAAAGATCAGACTAAGGTAAAAATGTCTCAGTGGCTCAATCACCAGGACTTTCACCTTTGATGAGTTTCTTCATTTGATGGAGAGAGAAATCACTGCTGTATTTTGGGACATATTTTAGAATCACATGCATTTCCAGTTAAACAAGGCAAATTGATCTCATACAGCTTTCTTGGGTCTCTCTTGAAACTCCACCAGAAGACTGAAAGGAAATTTTTTTCTTTTTTGGAGGGGGGACAATTAGGTTTATACATTTATTTTTAATAGAGGTACTGGGGATTGAACCCATGACCTCATGCATGTTAAGCACACAGTCTACCACTAAGCTATATCCTCTCTCCCCTGAAAGCAAAATTTTTTAAGGCACAAACTCAAAAGGAAACACACAGCCCTAACGATGACAACAGATAGGATATGACAACAAAATTTTGAAAGCTGGAAAGTGGATGGCTGGGTGGCACATGACGTAATGAAGGGCAGAAAGCTAAGCACCTGCCAGGTGGGAAACCAATAAAAAGCAAGACTACCCATGTCACCAAACCCCCAGAAAAGTCAAGGAACTAGAGGGAGAGGGTCCTCTCAAAGAGAGATGCAGGGTGGAGCCAAAAACAGAGTTGGTGAAAATTCTTTCAGAGGAACATCAAGGTCCCAGGTCTTCATCCTTTCCCCACACATTCCCAAATATAGAGTGAATATGCATACAAAATTACTTCATTTATTAATGAAGACACCTGCAGCATAGCAAAGCAGGTTCAAAGATCATTTGAGAAACTGCAATGTATATACTCAAGCAGGAAAAATATGCTGACATAAGTTGATTTAGCAAAAAAACTGTTAATATCCAAGAGGACAATAAAACCAGAACCTTTGGGGTTGTCATTTCTCCTGGACATCTCTATAGAACACAAATCTACAAGTTAACATGTAAGTTCACAGAAGATGAACCCTAATTGATAGTGTGAATGAAAAACATCACCAGCCATATCAGTAAACAATGGATGCTGCGGCCATCAAGTCATCAGCCACTACCACAACCCCTGACAGTGAGTGGAGGGAACTCAGAGTGCAGACAAGCCTGGCCTCTGCTGCGACCCCCAGTGGTGCCCCCTGAGGGGACTCACTATAGGAAAGAACAGGATATTGGCCCTAGAAAGCAGGTGCAAATCAAAGAATGATTTCAATGAGCCCAGACCTGTGCACCTTCCCACACATAGAAAAGCACTGAATTCCTTAACTTGAGATACCTGGTTTTCTTTAGTTAACAGTAATATTTTAATGTTCTGACTGTCTGGTTTCTGTTATAAACACTCATATATATCCTGGATTCTAACTTGCCTGGGAAGAACAGTCTCTTAGAGCGATCTGAGAGGCTGCCCTCCTCGCCCGGGTTCGAGTCCTCAGAAAGTCCACTGAATAAAACATTACTCTCGACTTTTAGGCTGTGCATTTTATTTTAGTTGACAATAGAAAGTAGTATGTCAAACAAAGGAACATTCGGGGGGAGGGTATAGCTCAAGTAGTAGAACACATGCTTAGCATGTACGAGGTCCTGGGTTCAATCCCCGGTACCTCCTCTAAAAATAGATAAACCTAATTACCTCCCCCTCCTGCCAAAATAAAAAATAATTAAGTAATGCAATAATAAATAAATAAAATATTTAAAATATATATATAAACAAGTTTACACTGTATAGCACAGGGAAATATATTCAAGATCTTGCAGTAGTTCACAGTGAAAAAGAATATGAAAATGAATATACATATATTTATATATGACTGAAAAACTGTGCTGTACACCAGAAATTGACACACCATTGTAAACTGACTATAATTCAAATAAATAAACAAATAAATAAATAAATAAATAATTTTTTTAAAAAGGTACATTCTTCTAGAGAGTGTAATTATCTTTGGGTAGGCCTGTTGGACAAGGCTGCAATATGACATTAAAAGGACATTCAGTCATCCTTTTGCCTTGTTTATACGTTTTGGATAATTTTTCTTAGTAAGAGAAATAAACATCTCTTGGAAAAGCCATAATCTGAATACTTACCAGCATTCTCCATGTTACAATAGTAAGAATAATATCATCTCACATGTGATTTTAACCTTTTCAGCCTGCTGTCCTAGCTGTCTCCCCTTGGGACACTAGTTCTTATAACTAAATGTGTAAAACACGCTACTATATATAAAATAGGTAAACAACAAGGACCTACTGTATAGCACAGGGAGCTATATTCAATTTCTTGCAATAACATATGATGGAAAAGAATCTGAAAAGAAAAAAATATATCTGTATGTATATGTATAATTGAATCATTTTGCTATACACCTAAAACTAACATTGTAAATCAACTATACTTCAATTAAAAAAAATTTTTTTAATTAAATATGTAAAACATAACCTGGAGTGTTTATTTTTCAGAAAGGCAGATTCAAGTACATCAGAGATTCTGACCATGTTGTGAGAAAAGATGCCTTAGCACATAAATGTAACAGGTGGCCAGTGACAGAGTAGAGATGGGATTTGCCACTGCTTGGACAGGGTCAAGGGACTCAAACAAGACAACTGTGGTTCCCATGAGGCTCCCTGGCTCTGCCTACAATAGCTCTCCAGACTATCTTCTCCCCAAATAACCTCTAGGTCCTCCAAGCCCCACTGGCCTCCTTCTTGCTTCCTTTTTCTCCTTCCTCAATCCTCTCAGCCTACCCATCTCCCAAATAATTCCATCCTTCTATAGGGTCAGTCATTTCTCTCTCCTCTCTCTTTTAAAGAAACTGTTCATGAATAAGCCTTATTCCCCACTTCTTTAAGGCTTTTGCTCTTTGATTTACAAAAATCTTATCTTTTCTCAAAAACCTTGGCTGATGTAAATCAAAAGTGTTGGCTTTTACACTATGTCCAATACAGCTCTCTCAAAAATACCACCAAAATAAATCGTTAATGAGCAAAACTGAGCTTCTTGGTTATTGAAGTCATGGAAATCACTACCTTGACAGTCTTACAGCATCTCTGAGGATGAAGGGAAAATTAGGTTATTTACAAGGTGTTTTGGCAGGTCTGGTTTAAGGCTAGTTTTTTGTTGCAGGGACTGGATTGGGATTAAGGATAAAATTTTGGTATGCTATATGTTAGAGTAGTTTTAGGATTGAAGGACACAATGAGGTATTTCAATCAAGCCTTAGAAAACAAAGAGTTGTTTGATGCTCTTTATTGAGATGTTGATTAGTCCTCAACATCCTTTACTGAACAGAACAATAAAGCTATTTACACTTTATCTTCCTAGGCAAGAGTTTCCTGGGATAGTTAAATCATGCTGATGAAAATATTGGAATAGTAAAGGTATGTTAATATAGGTAGTAAACTGTAAGGGAATAGATGGTTTCATTCTCAACCACAACCTCTGAAATGGGTTTCAGAGCCTATTTTGGTGATTAAAAGCTAGACCTTGACTTTCTCTGTGCATTCCTGTTGTAATAATCTTTAAAATCTTCTAGACAATGGATGCCTCCGGCTTAAGGTGGTAAGGTTCAGTTTTATAATGTACCAACTTGAAAGTACATTGACATATCTCTAGCTTTTATCTTCCTACATAAATATGTTTAAATGTCTTGAATTTTTTAAAACAAATCTCCGGGTAACCTGGGGACTCATGGGGCATTCAACATTTTCTATGATTTCTAATGTGCTTGGCTTCTCATCTTGCTTAAATACCTGCTCCTGGCAGACAGGAAGGGTCCTTGTCATCACTGCATTTCAGCAGCTCTGGAAATAGCTGCGGTGCATGGCAGATGTACACTAACTGCTTGGAGAACTGCATTAATAGACAAGAGAGAGCAAAACGCAAGCAAACAAAACTCCAAACAAAAGCAGCTTTTTGAAATGGAGGCCCAGAGTCACTGTTGCTACTCTCTTTCCTCTGTCCTTTGCAATGTCTTGTCTCCTCCACTCTACTGCTTTTCTTAAAAGTATTGTTAGCTGATAGTAAGACTCTTAAATTAGGAGGCCCACCAAAGTGTGGGTCCTTGCCTGCTGGCTGGAAAGATTCACAGCTGAGGCAGAGGGACAGAGCAAAAACTGCTTTTATTTCTCAAAAGAGGAAAAGGAAAGAAAGTGCTTAAGCAGGGAGCTATCAGCCAAGATGGCCAGTAGAGACAGCTCTGGCCCAGGTACAGCCAAGTGGACTTTAATGGGACGCTTCTGCCATCATGTCCTCTTTACAGGTGTGACGGAGCCAATCAGTCCTTGTTCAGATTTTTCAGTCCTGGTATGGGCTTTTCCGGTTGTTGTCGTGGCAACCATCAACTGTCATGGCACTGGTGGGTAAGTCACTTAGCATGCTAATACATTACAGTAAGTGTATAATGTGGTTCAAGGTCCACTGGAAGTCAAATCCTCCACCATCCTGGACTCTGTCGTTTCTAACCAGTTCTTGTTTCTTCTCTGCAGCTGCCTCCAGAGGCTTAGATAAGAGTAATTGGTTTCTATTTGAGGGAGGGGCAAGGGAATGATCTTGGGGGCAACAGCCTTGTTAACAAAAAGGAGGGTTGCTTTTCATCAGACCCTCTGCAATCTGGTGGACCCAGCAATCCCCTCAAAAACCCATCTCCAAAGATTCTGTTCAGCCATGAAAGTTTTAAAGGGAAATGAAGGATTAATCTCAGTTAATGGTTGAGATAGGTGGTCAGAGTTGTTGCCATCCCCCAGTGCCTGCAGGCTTGTCCTAATCAACTGCTTGAGCTGCTCTTCCATGACTCAGGGAGGCTTGGGAGACTTCAGCTTTTCTACAAACAAGAGGCAGGGGTTGGGGGTGGTGGCCACAGGGTTCTGCTCCCTTTCAGTATGGATGACATCAAAACTACTAACTCAGTGGTCACTTCCTATTCCTTATCTTACTTGATCTCCCTACGCATCTAGGATTGAGAAAGAATTATCAGAAAGGATGAAAGATAATCTAGAAAGCATTGTATCATGGAAGCTTACAAAGGAATCTTAAGGAGGGCGTGATGAACATTGTCAAATACTGCAGAGATATAGGACCAGAAATATCATCCCGTGCTTTTTGGCAGGTAGAGGGTGGTTTCTTTGGAGAGAGACTGCATTCAGCTCTTCCTCACTGCGTTCCTTCTATTGCAGTTTACACAATTTACCCGTGGTTTGGATCAAGTGCAAATACAAGCAGAGGTCTATTTTCAAATCAAGGATGACAGATATTCCTGTTGACTTATTACTAATTTCAAGAAGTTGTTAACCTAAAACAATATAACAGCCAGTTATTTTACTAGCAATAGGTTTATTCTGGAGCAGCAAAGAATTGCAATTTGGGACATGCAAATATGGTGAACCACAAAGAAGCCTGGTAAAGCAAAGGAGAGAAAAGGCTTATTGAAGAGAAGGGGAAATTGGGAGGGGCTGCTATAAACAAAAAGTCCATTGAAGGAAACTGGGAGTTCAAAGTATAGTGGCTTTTCATTGGCTAAGTTATGACAGTCTCTCATTGGCTGAGCTGTTGCCAAGCAAGGAGAAAATCTTTCTTCCTCCTGCAAGTGGGTAGTAAAGTAGTATGACTTCTTGCTGGAGATAACAAGATATGTCTCTTCCTGTTGGGATCTGTATTGACATTGACTGGTACATGTGTGAGAGCTCCCTCTTCTGGCCTCTGGACTCCATTTACGTGAGGTTTCCCTTTATTAATGGTTACAAAATCCATACTAAATGAAACCTTCAAGTTGTATTTGAGGATGTTCTTGTTTTGTCTTTTTCTCCCACTCTCCAATTTCTATTGATAAAGGAAATTCGAATAGGGCCCCACATAATGGAGGCTGCCCCATTGGCTTGGTTCACATTACAAATCTAAACCTAAGTTGGCCTGCACTGAAGGGAGACACCTCACTGCCTAGGAAACCTAACATATGCAAATCACAATCCTCCAACTCAGCTTTAGCTAGCTCACCTTACCCTAGAAAACAGGATGTGCTAATCTTACTAGGAAATCCCTAACCTCCTAGCCAACCGTGCCCTGTTTCTGCATTGCTCCTTCTAAGGCTCTATAAAATTCCTTCTTCCCCCAAATCTCTCAGGAACAGTGCTCCCCCAATCCATGGGATGTTTTCCTTTAAATAAAGGATATCAAACTTGCTACTGAATTGTATTATTTTTATCATTTGACACTGTGCAGCAATATGAAGTGTATAGACTTTGTCAAAGTGCCCACAAAGGCCACTAGAGCCACCCTTGATCAGACAAAGCAGGTTGATTAAACTTGCTGAGTAAAGGAGAGCCCCAAGTTCAAAAAGTCTCAGTAGTAACTTAAAAGAAGGAAGTTAGAGAAGCTACATACGTATAAGGCTTGGGGGACTGGGTTCAGATGGTTCTAAGGCTGGTCTGGGCAGGGAATGAACATGTATCAAAGTTTGTAAACCACACAAGTTGCTGAACCTTGGAACACATGGATCTGAATGGGCTGATGTTAAAAACAGTTTGAGCTTAAGCAGTTTTTGTTGCAAGTTTGTGGTTTGCCTTTCTGGGACAGATAGTTATGTTATCCATTATAGGAAATTATGCTGTAAGCAGTGTTCCAATATAACATTGAAAGGACATGCAGCCATCATTTTGCCTATTTATAAGTTCTGCATATTTTTTTCTTAACAAAATTAACAGCTGTGCACTAGAGGTCTGGGGGCAAAATGATATGGTGCAGAGATGACAATCTGTAGATCCAACTCAGCATCATTGGCAGCACAGTGCTGAGTTGAGAAGGATTTTGAGGCCATGCCTGGGGTCTTAAAGAAAGAATCCCATGATCTATTACATTCTTTTAGGATTCTGGAGAATTAGAATGGTCTGTAGAAGTTGGAAAGCTAAAAACTACATTTTCTAGATTCCCCTGAAGCTAGATTTCAGATGTGATTTGGGTTTTGCCAAGCAGATGCCTTCAAGCCAGCGGGGCATGAAGCATCTCTGTGCTGGCATAGATCTTGGCTTCAGAACCCAAGCTTCCCTGGCTGTGCCTTTCTGGAGCATGGCTGTGTATGTCTTCTGTGGACTCCATGACCCAAACCAAGACTCTGCCATCAAAACCCCTTTGTTATTTTTTGGGGGTGGGGGCTGGTAATTAGGTTTATTTATTTAATTTTTATAGAGTTACTGGGAATTGAACCAGGACCTTGTACATGTTAAGCAGGCGTTCTACCACGAAACTATACCCTCCCTCGCTTTGTTATTTACTTGAGCTTCTGTCACTTGCAACCAAGGGTCCTGAGTGATATATCTAATGGTACATAAAATTTTCTTTTCAATTTCAGGGCCTCAGAAAACCCATCCACAAACCCCAGATTAAAAAGCTCTACTATAAGGACTTAATAATTTATCATTTTGCTCTGAGTGTATCTACACAACACTGAAAATCTAGTACAAAGTCTCTGAAATCTCCATCCACATGGCTATAGTCAAGAGATTATAAATAATACTTTTGGAAGTTTCAGAAAAAAATATTGGTCTTTTTCTCTTCTATTGATTCACCATGGTACCTAAAATCCTCTCTTAAGGGCATGTTTCTCCATGTTAAACTATAACACCTTATTTTTTTAAACATTTTTTTATTGAGTTATAGTCATTTTACAATGTTGTGTCAAATTCCAGTGAAGAGCACAATTTTTTAGTTATACATGAACACACATATATTCATTGTCACATTTTTTTTTTTTTGCTGTGAGCTACCACAAGATCCTGTATATATTTCCCTGTGCTATACAGTATAATCTTGTTTATCTATTCTACATATGCCTGTCAGTATCTACAAATTTTGAACTCCCAGTTTATCCCTTCCCACCCCCCTCCCCTTTGGCAACCACAAGTTTGTATTCTATGTATGACACCTTATTTATTCTGGTTTTTTTTTTTCAAACAAATAGGTCCTATATCCCTATTACAGTGGACACTATAATACATGAAGGCAATAGACATGATTCATGCTCCCATGGAGATTTAAGACAAGAAGAAGAGAAAGACAAGTAAGTGGAGGGGGTCTCTTATTTAAATGCCCCATGTAATATTTATCATTTATTAGACTAAATTAGAAATTTATTTACAAAATAGTCAATCTGTTTGGCATTATCTACTAAAGTTAAACATACATCATCCCATGACCTAACAATCCCACTGGTAGATTTAGAACCAAGAAAAATGGTGCATAGCTCTACCAAAAGACTTACATGATGTATATGCATGATTGGAACATTGTGCTGTACAGCAGAAATTGACATATTGTAACTGACTATACTTCAACTTAAAATAAAATAAAATAAAGACTTATACAAGAATGTATTCATAATAGCCAAAAACTGGAAACAACCCAAATGTCCATCAACAGGACAATAGATAAACAAGTATGATTTATTCATACAAATGGAAAACTATAAAGCTAAAAAAGAAACAAATTCCTGCTAGCCCCAACTATGTGGATGAATCTCGCAGATAATATAAGTGAAAGAAGCCAGACACTGAGGATTACATACTGTTCAATTCCATTTAAATTAAGTTCAAGAATGTGCGAAACTAATTGATGGTGATAGAACTCGGTAGAGTGGTTACCTCTGGACTGGGGAGTGATACTGACTGGGAAAGGGGCATGAGACTAGCTACTACACAACTGTATATGTGTTATATCTCAATTTCAAAAGTTTTATAAAAAGCCCTGTCATTTGGAGAGGCTTTGGACTGGAGCTGGAGCAGGGTTGTATACTGAAAAGGAGACCTCTTGAGGACACCGCCTGTGTTCCATATGGCAGTGTTGAAAAAGAGATTTGGAAGTACCACTGCTCATGTTTGGCTTCTTATGTGGGCTTAACTGTGACCTAGATGTATTCCATTAATAGGGGCCATTCACCTGTCAGCTCAGCCTTGGTAACTGAGGCAGGATAAACAAAGATGGGTTAAAACAAGCACTGGCTGATTTCAGCTGATTTCACCTGTGAGCTCTTATCATGAGATTTTTTTTTAGTTTAATATAAACAGTAATCTGATCTAATTAAGTAATTACATTGCATCAAATCTGGCAATTAGAAAAGCCAAACACACTATTGTGCTGTCTTAAAAAAAAATTAGAGACAAAATAAGACTCAAAAGAAACAAAAATTTTTTAATTTTTTTTAATATATATATTGTGCCTTACCAACAAGTGCTTGTAGTCAAAGGATCAAGGAAAAGCTAAAATAGTAAATAAAAATAAAAATTGAGGAAAGAAGGACAGCCTCTACTGAAATATCAAAGTGAGATTAAACTACAAGATCATCAGGGTCAGATAGGTAATCATTCCACGTGGAGGGACCAAGCTAGAGCTCTGGGGTGGGCTGGTGAAGTACCACCTAGAAAGCCTTAGCCTGAAGGAGAATCTTTTGCACTGTAGGTTGTCTGGGCAGACATTTTCCTGGATGGGATGGGAAGGAGAGGGCCTCTTACTTTTTAAACTGAAGTATAATTGCCATAAAATAAAACATATCAATCTCAAGTATACAGTTCAATGAGTTTTGACAATTACATACCTGTGTAACCACCACTCAAATTAAGACATAGAATATATCCTTCATCCCAGAAAACTTCCCTGTGCCTCATTCCAGTCAATCCCCATTCAATCCCCAATACCCTCCAACTGCTTTCTGATTTTTATCACCCTAGATTAGTTTTGCCGAGAATTTCATCTACATGGAATCCAACAGAATGACTTCTTTCATTCAACATAACATTTTTGAGATTCATCCATGTTGTTGCACATGTCTTACTTACTTATTTCCTTTTTATTACTCAGTAGTATTCCACTGTATAAATATACCATTAGTTAATGACCCATTCCACTGCTGATGGATATTTGAGTTGTTTCCAGTTTGGTGTCTTATAAATAAACTTGCTATGAACATTTTTGTACAAATTTTTGTACAATTTTGAGAAAATACCTAAGACTGGGACTCTTGGGTCCTAGAATAGATGTATGTTTAACTTTACAAGGAACTGACAAAAAGTTCTTCAAAGTTGTCATACCATTTTATACTCCTACTAGCAGTTCAAGAAAATTCCAGTTGCTCCATATCCTTGCCAATAGTTGATGCTGTCAGTCTTTTTTATTTTAGTCACTGTAGTGATATCTCAATTGGGTTTTAATTCCATTTCCATGATGACTAATGATACAGAGCACTTTTTCATGTGCTTACTGGACATTCCTATAACTTCTTTCGTGAAGTGTCTGTTTTTAATGACTTTGTCTGTCTTTTTTACAGCCTGCTTTATCCTCCTTAAATAAGAAGCAGTTATCCAATTTGCTGCCTGAAAGAGTTCTGTGATGAAACAGATCAATTCAAGTAGTAGATTTAGCCAATATAGCTTTTTATATTGGTCCAATTTCACTGTTAAAAAGCAAATACCCTTGCTAAAATAAATTGGTATAACCTCCCCAAAGTAAAATGCTTACTCTAGTATTTTATTTCCAATTCTGGGGTTTATGTATGTACTCTAAATAAACAGTTTCACCACAAGCATGACAACTGAAGGCTATGGTCTGTTATAAATAAATTATGTTTTTAAAAGCCAATCTATTTGCTTTTAAATGAACTCTGGCTGGGGGAACATTGCAAATCATAAGTGTTCCTATTCCAACAAAATCAACTACACTTACAAAAAAAATGTGAAAAAAAGGCTTTAAAATAGCTGACAGGAAATAAACTGTAAGTTCTCATTAAAGGATGAACAAAAAAACTTTATTTTCACCTACTACAAAGTGTTTCAATAAAGAATCAAAAATCCCTTGGAAGAATCAATATTGTTAAAATGGCCATACTGCCCAAGGCAATCTATAGATTTAATGCAATCCCTAACAAATTACCCAGGACATTTTTCACAGAACTAGAACAATCCCAAAATTTATATGGAATCACAAAAGACTCAGAATTGCCAAAGCAATATTGAAGAAAAAGAACAAAGCTGGAAAAATAACCCTCCCAGACTTCAGACAATACTACAAAGCTACAGTAATCAAAACAGTGTGGTATTGGCATGAAAACAGATCAATGGATCAATGAAACAGAATAGACAGCCCAGAAATAAACCCACAAACCTTGGTCAATTAATCTTCGACAAAGGAGGCAAGAATATACAATGCTGTAAAGATAGTCTCTTCAGCAAATGGTGTTGGGAAAACTGGACAGCTGCATGTAAATCAATGAAATTAGAACATTCCTTCACACCATACACAAAAATAAATTCAAAATGGCTTAAAGACTTAAATAAAAGACAAGACACGATAAATCTCCTAGAATAAAACATAGGCAAAACATTCTCTGACATAAATCTTAGCAATGTTCTCCTAGGACAGTCTACCTCGGCAATAGAAATGAGAGCAAAAACTAACAAATGGGACCTAATTAAACTTATAAACTTTTGCACAGCAAAGGAAACCATAAGCAAAACAAAATGACAATGGAATGGGAGAAAATATTTGCAGATGGTGCAACTGACAAAGGCTTAATTTCCAGAATATATAAACAGTTCATACAACTTAGTAACAAAAAAACAAACAACCCAATCCAAAAATGGGCAGAAGACCTAAACAAGCGATTCTCCAAAGAAAACATACAAATGGCCAACAAGCACATGAAAAAATGCTCAAAATCGTTAATTATCAGAAAAATGCAAATCAAAATGACAATGAGGTATCACCTCACACCAGTCAGAATAGCCATCATTCAAAAGTCCACAAACGATAAATGCTGGAGAGGGTGTGGAGAAAAGGGAACCCTTCTACACTACTGGCGGGAATGTAGTTTGGTACAGCCATTATGGAAAACAGTATGGAGCTTCCTCAAAAAACTAAAAATAGACTTACCATATGATCCAACAATCCCACTTCTGGGTATACACCTGGAGGGACCTCTAATTCAAAAAGATACATGCACCCCAATATTCATAGCAGCACTATATACAGTAGTCAAAACATGGAAGCAACCTAAATGTCCATCAAAAGATGACTGGATAAAGAAGCTGTGGTATATTTATACAAAGGACTACTACTCAGCCATACAAAAGGAATCAAATAATGTCATTTGCAGCAACATTAATGGACCTAGAGATCATCATTCTAAGTAAAGTAAGCCAGAAAGAGAAAGAAAAATATCATATGATATCACTTATATGTGGAATCTAAAAAAAAAGAAGGAAAAAGGACACTATGAACTCATCTACAAAACAGAAAAAGACTCGCAGCCATAGTAAACAATCTTATGGTTATGGGGGAAAGGGGATGGGAAGGGATAAATTTGGGAGTTTGAGATTTACAAATGTTAGCCACTATATATAAAAATAGACTTTTAAAAAGTTTATTCTGTATAGCACAGGGAACTATGTTCAATATCTTATAACAACTTTTAATGAAATAAATATGAAAACAAATATACGTATGTATATGTATAACCAGGATATTGTGCTGTACACCAGAAACTGACACATTGTAACAGACTACTTCAATTAAAAAAAAACTTACAAAAAGGAAGTCTTGGATTTCTGAGGTAGGTTTACACCATTCATCTAACTTCACTGTTAGATATCACTCATTAGCAATATCATATCTGTCTTAAGGATTAATCAGTTCAAATGCTTAATTATTCTGTCTTTGTCAATGGAGGCTTATTAATTGGTACTTTTTTGCACTGTAAGGAACTTAATATAACTAAATGTAATCATAAATGTAACAGTAGGGTGTGGTACAATGGTCATCAGTTATGTCTCATTCCACTCAAACCTGACTGGGAAAATAGTCTCTTTTCTTCCTATCTGTCTATGGCGTTATGCTCACATTACAATATGTCAAAATTTTCTAATTTTTGCCTGCTAATCTTATATTTGGACTTGTCACTTTCTGTGATTATGAGTGCTGAGGCCAATTTGTTCCTGTTTCACAATAGCAACTTGCTTTATCTTAAGTAGTTTTGTCATATTATACTGAGTCACCTAGACCAATGCTTCTCAAACTTAATATGTATAGGAATCACCTGGAGATCTTGCTAAAACGCAGATTCTGACTCAGTAGGTCTGGGGTGGAGCAAATGTTCTGCACAAATGAAACATAGACACCCTCACCTCTCTTTGGGGACTAGAGACTGGAACTCGGAAGGCACAGCCTGGCTGAGTGTCATAGAAGCAAGAAGAAGGTTGTCTTAGCAGTTATCTGTCTGATGAGTCCACAGCATAAAAAATCGGATAAGATTCAAATCAGTACATAAATTCATGTGTCAATAAATCACTCTGTTACAAAAGGATGGTTAAAAAAAGCCATTTTCAGGGGGGAGGGTATAGCTCAAGTGGTAGAGTGCATGCTTAGCATGCATGAGGACCTGGGTTCAATCCCCAGTATCTCCTCTAAGAATAAGTAAATAAACCTAATTACCTCCCCCCACCAAAAAAAAAAAGCCATTTTCACATGTTGTGAGAATCTTAGAAAACATTAGGGTAGGTCTAGAAGATAAAAGTAAGCAACGAAACAATATAACAAAATAAAACACAACTTCCTATCTAAACATCAGATTACTTTACCTCCTTAGTCCAACTTAAATGACATTTTTTTAAAGTTCTTAAGTGTTCTATGGAACAGGGAAGTTAGTGACCAAATTTTTCTAGTTTGTTTTAAAGGCTGTCACCAAAGAAAATGTTAGCCTTGCAAAGGTGACCGCAAGCTGAAATGCAAAAAGAAATGAGAACTAAGCAATTTAGAGTGTCAAAAATAGAAATTATAACTAGTAATACCATCACCAGTCACTCTGATCACTCCAGCCAACACCAGCACCACTCCAGATATTCAAGTGATGCCATACTAGACCAGTTTTTATTAATATATACTCATTAGGGAAAATCAGAAAGATAGAAAGAAGGAAACACAGCATCCATAGTTGTGCTACCTAAATATAACCATTATAATCCTTTTTAGTATATGTGTTTCCAATCTTTTCCTCTGCGCAGATTTGTTTTGTAAAAGGTTGTAATAATTCTATATGGATAATTTTGCATCCTGTTTTTAAAATTTTATTAAAGAGTATGTTTTTTTTCATTTTTTACCTTTCAAAAATACCATGTTTAATGTCTGGATAGTAGTCCATCCAGTGAATGGACCATAATTTCTTAGCTGTTGTTGGGCAATCAAGTATATGCAGCAAAGGACCTGCAGGTCCTCGGAGATTTTAAGAAACTTGCTCTAGAGTCCCATGAATATACAGACATTAGAGAATGTAAACAGAATATCAGGGCAGGATGGAGGGGGTTCCTCAGTTCATAGAATAAAAATCAGATGAAGTAGCAAGAGAGGGGAGGGTATAGCTCAGTGGCAGAGTGCGTTCTTTGTATGCATGAGGTCCTGAGTTCAATCTCTAGTACCTCCATTAAGAATAAATAAATAAATCTAATTACCCCCCAAAAGATTTTTTAAATTTTAAATTTTGAATTAAAAAAATGAAGTAGCAAGAAGGATAACACACCATTACAAGATCTTTCTTGCAAATCTCAAATTCAACCACTTCTCACATCTCTACTGCTGCCGCCCCAGTCCAAACCACAATGACACTTATCGGGACAACCACAGTAGTTGGCTAACTAGTTCCTCCGACCCCACTCCTACCCACCCACAGCCAATGTTCCACTTGTGGCCTAAATATTTTAGCAATCTTCACGTTCCTTTTATTCATTTTGCAGACAAGGAAACTCGCAGAGATAATTCTGGTCAGCCTCCTCTCACAACCCTTTAGTCCAGCCCTCCCCACCCCACCCACCACACAAGGGAAAAAAAAATAACTAAAAGTGCGTGAGCCCAGGCTGCTCCATTTCCCACCTGTAGGCCCTGGGCCTTGCCCACGCCTGGATGGGAGAGGCAGCCTGACCATTGTCTCAGCCACCTTCGACAGTCTCCCTCCCTCTCCTTGCTCAATTCCCAGCCTCCCAGATGGAGAAAAATACCTTCATTTTGGTTTTCATTCCATCCTGAGTATCTGCTATGGAACAGGTGCTATGCTATTCACGAGGGACAGGATGGTGAAACAGACACAGTGTTTGGAGCTTGCGTTCTAGGGAGGAAGGCTGACAAACCAAGTCAATAAACAAATACAGAGAAAGTTCACACAGCGGGATGAGCACTAGGAAGAAGGCAGGGTGTTAGATTACAGAATAGTAAGGAGGGGCCGACTTAGATCGGGTGGTTGGCAAAAATCTTCCTGGGAAAATGACATTTAAGCTGAGATCGAAGGCAGGGTGGGGTTGGGGCAGAAAGGCAGAAAGGCAGAAAGAGAACCGTAAGTTCAAAGGCCCTGAGGTGGAACAAAAAAATGGGCAAGTTCAGTAAACTGAAGGAAGACCAGAATGTTCTTGGTGCACAGTGAGCATGAAATATGCTTGAGAGATAATCAGGAGTCCAGTTAGGTAATGCCTCAGAGACTATGGTAAGGAGTCTGGATTTTATTCAAGGTACAATAAGACAGTATTGAAGAGTTAAGTAGAGAAGAGCAATAATCAAATATTTATTAATAGTTTGTGGAAAATGGATTGGAACAGTTAACAGTGACAGTAGAAGACCAAGTAGGAGGCTGTGGCTCTGGTCAGGTGAGAGATCATGGTGGTTGGGACTGGGCTGGTGGCCATGAATATGGAAAGAACTGGGGGGATGTTAAGATATATTGTGGAGGAAGAATCAAAGGAAAGTGCTACCAAAAAACCCACTTTTTATCAAATAGCATAGACATTTGTCTTATTAATAATAAAAAATTAAATATCCTTAGATCAAAATGGAAAAAATACAAGTAAAGTGTATTACAGAAAAAAAGATGTTATACTGCCATTCATGATTTAAATTTAAATAAATTATTTTGAAGGACTTAGATTAAATATAGTATTTAAAAAAAAAAACACATGAACCATTGTATGTATAAGTGCCACCAGATTTGGAAAAACACATGTTAATTCACCTGAAACAGACACAAAAAAGTTAGAGTCAGGCACTTATAATTGGATGACTGATGACTCACCAAATGTTTAATCATTTTAAAACATTCTTTTAAAAGATATTGCCGATGGAATAGATGTAGAAGGGAGAATGAAGAATGGCTGCAAGGTTTCCAGTTGAGCGATCAGTTGGCTGGTATTGACTCTGAATGAGAAAAGGACAACTAAGTAGGGCATGAGATAAAGGCTGTACAAAATAATTAAAAGTTCAGTTCTAGACATGTTAAGTTGGAGACAGACTTAGTCTTCTTGACTCTGGATAAGAAAAACACAAGATGGTTCTTGATGAAAATAAATGTGACCTGTGGAGGGGAAGCATATAGCTCAGTGGTAGAGCCCGGCCTAGCAAGCACGAGGTCCTGGGTTCAATCCCCAGTACCTCCATCAAAAATAAGTAAGTAAATAAAAACTCAATTATCCCCCCAATAAAATAGTAAATTAAAAATTAAAAAAAATAAACATGACCTTAATTGACACAACAACAAATTGTGATATAAAAACAGAGAGGAACAGAGAGGGAAATTTGTATAAGAGTTTCCAAAAATGAAAGCACCCAGAATGGCTGTGTTTCTTAGAGATTTTATTTGAAACTTGAAATTAATAACACCATGAGGTAAGTACAGGAGTACTGCCCTCTTACAGATGAGTGCACAAAAGGAATGGAAACTTAAAAAAAACTCATCCAAACTACACACCTAATAAGGGTAGGAGTTAGGATTATACAAATTGTAATAACTTATGGTAAATGTAGGGAAAGATTATCTTATTATTCTATGACCTTGTGTCAGAGAATACTTCCCCCAGCTCCAAACCCTTCCTATACATATTCTGGCTGATGATGCCACAGGCTTGGGATTCTGTAAACCACTTCTCTACCGCTAGAGGAAGCTAGAGAGAGAGAGTGACTAACTGAAAAAGGAGGAAGTTTGCTATCCCTATCTGCTCCCAACACCTTGGCAGCAGCAGTTTCTTCTCACAGCAGCATCTGAATCCATTTGGCAGCCTTTCCAATATCTGCAGAACCAGCTTCATTGTCCCTACACCTCAATCCCCAAAATAGCAGCCCCAGTTGGCAATGCCCCTCTCCCCTGAGGTCTCAGTCCCGGTCCCCTCCTCTAAGTTTTGAAGTTTTAATAATTCCAGCTTCTTCCTTTTGTTCACTCAGCCATGACACCTCAGAGTTCTCTTTTCACCCTTTCATAGTTAATGATTCTTCATATTACATTCTTTTTTAAAAATTATAACCTATTATAACCTTTTATTTTAGATTGAATGCAAAGTTATAGGGTGTCCCTTTAACAGTGATTTTCCTAGATTGTCTCAAATCACAAGAGATAATTGCAACTTTTCAACAATTATTTTTTGTATAAATTTTTTTCCGAGTTGATACAATGCAACTCAATTTGGATTCCATACATAGGGAACCCTCTTCCAGATGACCTTTTTTTCCTGCAGAACTTATTTACTTTGCAGAACTGAAACTCTGCATCCTTTGACCAACACCTTCCCTCCACCCCGCCCCCAGCCCCTGGAAACCACAGGTCTACTCTCTCTGCTTCTATGTACTTGACTATTTTAGATCCCACATGTAAGTGAGATCATGCAGTATTTGTCTTTTGTTTAAATAACTGGTGTGGTTTTTGTCTCCTAACTGCCCCTGGTTGATACAGGCCTGAGAGATGAAAATTACTAGCCAATGTCTCTTATGAATACAGGTACTACATCCTAAATAAAATTTTAGTAAACTCAGAAACAAAAGGGTTAGAGGCACAACCTGCAGCCATGAAATGGATCATCCAGGTGGAGCAGGCTTCATTAGCTAAACCATTCATTTAATACTTTATTCTTATGAAGCACTGCCTATACATGCAAGGTGCAGTCAAGAACAGGCCACAAGGCTGGAAGAAAACATTTGCAAATCAGGTATCAGATAAGAAATTTGTATCTAGAATATATAAATAACTCTTACAACTCAATAATAAGAAGTCAAATAACCCAATTTAAAAATGGACAGAAGATCTGAATAGATATTTTACCAAAGGTGATAAATGAAAGGCCAATAAGCACATGAGAAGATGTTCAACATCACTAGGGAAACACAAACTAAAATTCCAAGGACATGCCACTTCATACCTGTAAGAATGGTTGTAATTGGAAAGACAGACAACAGCAAGTGTTGACAAGGATATGGCCAGCTGGTTGCCTCATAGATTGCTGGTGGGAATGGAAAATGGTGCAGCTACTGCGGAAAACAGTGTGGCAGTTTATTAAAAGTTAAACATAAATTTACCATATGACCCAGCGATTCCACTCCTAGGTGTATATTCAAAAGAAATTAAAACATGTCTATACCAAGATTTGTATCCAAATGTTCATAGCAGCATTATTCATAATAGGCCCATTTTGGAAATAACCCAAATATCTCCCTAAACTGGTGAATGGAGAGACATAGTGCAGTATTCCAAGGTACAGTTCACTGAAGAAAGCTGGATAAATGATGGGTTCCTTTCCTTTATTCACCAGCCTTAAAAATAATCATTCGATTTTCTAACATTTACCAAAGATGACCAAAAAATTTTCGTGTTATTTTTTCAACTGAATCACAGTGAGCTTATTGATTGAATATTTGGTATGTTTAGTTTCAACTCTTGATAGCTTTCAAATTGATACAGATTCATGTAAAATATAGAAAAGAAGAAAAAGTCATCCCTAATCATTAGCATTCATATGGATATATCAAAATCATTCATAACCACATGAACCGCTGTTGACATTTTGGTTTCCTTCTGGTCTTATTTCTACGCGTATAGTTTTAGTGGATGACAGTGTACTAGATTCCAAATATTTTGGCATTTCTTCAACACAAATGTGAACAATGCCATTGCTAGTGAGCACTAGGGAAAGGCCAGTCTCTGGCCTTTTAAGAGCTCAAGCCAGTGGTCCTGTTATCTTAACTTGCCAACAGTACACAGACATCTTCCCATGAATCTGTGCTCCAGGAGTCTGCAGTTCAGCAGGGGAGAAAATATGAATATAAATAACTATAATTCAAGGTAAAAATATTAAGTGGCATGAAAGGAAAATTCTATGGGAGTCAAGAGGGAAGAGAGAGAATTTCTGCTGATCATGTCGCCTTCCTAGGATGCTGCCTTTCCAAGCTGAGTCACCACTGTTCTGTGGCTTCTCTTAAGATGTTACCATGATTATCTAAAAATGAAAAGAAGGACTCTAGATCAGTTCTCTTTGGCCACATGTTAAAGAGTCATTTGAGGGTGCTTTTAAAGATCTCCAGCTGGACCACAGACCAATTATGTCCAATTTGGGGATGGAGAGACCCGACCATCAGCATTAAAAAAAAATTCCCCAGATGATTCCAATGGGCAGCCAAGGGTGAGAACTGACAAAGGACCACTGTATCCAAAGCCCTATGCTAAATTCTACGCAGTGCTGTAAAAAATATAAAATGCATGTCTGAAGCAGCACTTTGCTCTTTAATAATGGGCTACTCTTACATTAAGTCATTTTTCCTTGTGCATTTCTGTCCATTCAAGCAATTAAACAGGTTAGCCATTTGAACTCATAACTGTTTGTACCTTATTAATTGCTGACTCTAACAGAACAAGTGAACTTAGCATGCAAATGGGAACTGCAAGTTCAAAGCTATCAAAAAGTTAATGATTTAACCTCCTCCCTGTTGTTGCAGAAAGATGACTATTTGATAACACTCGTGTTTATTTTGGAAGCAAAGGAGATGCCTGCTATAAAGAATGATTCCAACCTCCATTCCATTCATCTAAAAGTCTAGAGTTGTAGCTGTCTTTTAAAAAAAAATTTTTACCGTGAAATAGTTTCAAACTTACAAAAAGTTTGCAAAAAAAGTGGAAAGAAATCCCATATATCCCCTTCACCCAAATTCATAAATTGTTAACATTTTACCACACTTGCTTTATCATTTGATGGATAAACAGATAGATAATAGACGGCTGCAGATATAGATAAACTGTTTTGATTTATTTAAGGGGGACAGGTAATTAGGTTTATTCATTTTTTAGAGGAGTTTTTCTAGAGGGTTCAATCCCCAGAACCTTGTGCATGCTAAGCATGCACTCTGCCACTTGAGCTATACCCTCCCCCATATCCCCTAAATACTTCAGAGTGTATTTCCCGAGATTAAAACCATTCCCTTACATAATCACAGCTCAATCACAAGAATCAGGGAATTTCATGTCCATGTAATAATATCATCCAATCTACAGTTCATATTTAGATTTTTCCCACGGTCTCAATGTCTTTTCTAGCATTCTTTTCCAGTCCAGGACCCAATCCAAGAGTACTACCCATGGCATTTAGTTTTTATGTCTCTCCAGTCTCCTTTCATCTGAAATAGTTCCATGGCCTTCACCCTTGTGGACACTGACAGCTGTGAAGAGTAGAGGCCGCTTGTGTTACAGAAGATCCCTCAGTCTGGGTTTGTATGAGGTTTTCTCATGATAAGATTGAATTCTACGTTTTCAGGTGGGAACATGGAGTAAGAGATCTGGGTCCTTCTCAAAGTACCCCATTAGCAGATTTATGAAGTCAGCTGCTCCCATTGCTGGTGAGGTTAACTTTGATCACTTGGGTAAGGTGGTGTCTGGTATCAGCCAGTTTCCTCCACTGTCAAGTCACTAATTTTCCCCTTGTAGTGTCATTTGGGGGACTTGCAGGGCTGGGACTAAACTAAGCTGAGCAAGGCGCTTAGAGCACAAAATGTTTAGGAGACACTCACTTTAGGGGGAGTGGAAGCACTGATCCAGCGATTCTCCCTTTCAGAAAACACCTTGTCGTGGAAGCAATTCAATCTGCCATCTCTTGTGAGGTTTGGGAGGCAATCTTGCAAACTTAACATTGTGATATTAAATTTGGAAAATAAAATTGAAATCAAACTCCTCTGACATCAAATTTAGTCTAAATGAGACGAGATAGCAGGAAGTGCCATCCAGGTGGACAGGGATTAAAAACAGCAAAAGCAAAGCAAGCGGAAAGAGAGATGCTGAGCAAAACTGTCACCAGTGCTGGGAGCGGAGGGTCTGGCTCAGGATTACTGCACAGGCCTCGTGGCTGGACTCCCTAACTGCGCCTCCGTCCCCCTAAATCCGTCTTAATACAAAAACCTGGTGTGCCTTTAAAAACGCGAGAGGCCATCACGCGGACCCTCGGCTCTGGAAGTGAAAGGTTAATCTCTTCTCCCACCAGCTGCCACAGCTCCCTAGCCGCTCTGCTAGAACAAAGCCATCTCATCCAGCCTCGCCACCGCCTCCGGGACTCTGCACTAGTTCCAGGGCCTGGGACAGTGTCCCGGATCGTCAGGTGGCTCCTTCCCTCCCCGCTTCGAGATTTCTGCTCAGCCTGGCTGGCCAGGCCTTCCCTGATCACCCCCAAAGTTCCTCCCCCTCACTCCCACTCCCTACCTCCCTTCCCCATTTCACTTTTCCCAGCACTTCTGACCATCTGACTGAAAAACGTGTTTCTTTGTTTAGATGGATTTATTATGAAGCTAATAAAGCTTAAGGAAAGGTGCTAGCCACGGGTTTAGGTGGCCAGATTTGGGGGGGGGGGTGGAGGTAATTTGGTTTATTTATTTATTTTTATTTATTTAAAATGGAGATACAGGGGATTGAACCCAGGACCTCATGCATGCTAAGCACACACTATACCATTGAGCTATACTCCCCCCATTGCTATATGTTTAAATTTGCAAAAGTAAAATGCTTAAGCTTCAGTTCATTGAAAACAGTAGCCCTCTCCATCCCAGTGTCCCCCTCCCTCACATTTCCCGTAATGACTTTGTCCTGCATCAGCTTAGCTAAACTGGAACCATGTTCTCTTCCCTGCATGACTCCAGGTTAGCGCTGGCCACTAGAGACATTTTGTGGGAGGCACATGTGAATCAGCAGTCAGATTTTTTAAGCTTCAAAGGTTAGTCCAGGGGCCAGACACTGTGGCAACTTGCACTTGGGGTCTCAGATCTGATCCCCACTTAGATGGCACTAGGCAACACTCCACCGCTAGACCTCCTTCTCCACTAGACCTCCTCCCACACTCAGCTCTCCTTCCCAACTGCCATCTGGCTGACCTGCAGCGACTTTGGGCTCAACAACAGACACAGGGGCAGCAGCCCACACAGACTTGTCTACCAGCTCCCATAGCTGCCAATGATCTGACCCTATACTGAGTCCCTTACTTTATGTCCCTCATGGTAGTTCTGCTTCTCAGATGAATCCTGGCTGATACGCTTCCCATGGTGCTCGGCACTGGCGGGGTCACAGGCATTTGGGAAGGTGAGTTGGAGACCCATTTCGCTAGGATGCAGAGAGGTACACTTACCATGGTTTACAGTCACTTCCATGAATGGCTGGGTCACTGATAGCCACCCCATATAGGAACAACTCCCAGGAATACTCCTATGACCCACTCTCAGAGGGTATGTGGCAATCTGATCATGTCTTAGGGCATCCAGCACAGACGTATGTGGGTATTGGACAAGAAAGGAGGTTTAAATGTGTAGAACCATACTATATAAAAAATAAACAGCAACATCCTACTGTATAGCACAGGGAACTATAGTCAATATCTTGTAATAGCCTATAATGAAAAAGAATCTGAAAAGAAATATATATGTACGTATAACTGAATCACTATGCTGTACACCAGAAATTAACACAACATTGGGAACCAACTATACTTCAACAAAAATAAATAAATAAAATGTATTGAGCCAGAAGGAAGTCTGCAGAAAGTTCTTCCAATCATATTATGTGATTTTTTTCAGATTGTGTGATGTTTCTGGTATTCGTCAGCTTTTTAACAGTTGTAATTTGTTGTGATTTCTTTTCTCATTCCCAGTGACTTTTGTAGCTAATGTTGTGTAATTAAGTATGCATTGTTGTTCCTAAAGAGGGGCCCAAACTACACAAGCTTCAGGACCCGTGAGACCTGGATCATCCCCTGCTCTTAAATATCAACCTGATGAAATGGGCTTTCATCCTGGCGGCAGTCAGGAACCATCACAGGACTGAGACCTGTACCGAGTGGTGGCATGCTGGAGCAGGGTCTTATTGGCGCGAGAGAGCTGACATTTTCAGGAATCTTACAAAGTGGCTGACATCATAACGGCAGCTTAAAATCAGCCAACGTGGGAGTATTTATACCACACAAATTGGCAAATGCTACAAATCAGAACTTCCTCCAGCCCTACCTCCAGAGAGTCCATTGTTAAACATATACTGCTGGTACCAAATGATCTTCTTGGTCATAAATCTTCATGAGAAAATATGCCTATAATTAATTTACTCTCAAGTGTAGCTGAGAGAGATGGGGGTTAGAAGAAGAGTAATAAAGAAAAAGAAACTCAAGACAGACAAAACCGCATCCACCTCTTCCCAATCTCACCTAAAATGAATCCTGCTGATGTTCAGTTTTAAGGCAGGGGGCAGGGGGTGGTTGCAGCAGAAAATTTTGAGTTTGTGTGTTGCATGTCATGCCTCGGCCACTTGGGGAAGCACTGATTACAATGTGCAATTTAATATTCAAAACTGCATTTAGAATCACATAGAAGGTCACTGCTTTTGCCTCTGGGAGGATTTCAAAGTGTCTATTAAAATAAATATAAAGCTAAATATTTTCACTGATATTTTATAATTACATAAAATTATTCATGTAGTCTAAGGTGTCATGAGTTTAAGATACACCTATATATATATCACCAAGGAAAAAATGCTACCAACTGTGAAGTGCCATTGACCATTAGTCAATTATGTGAAAAAATGTGAATCTCAGAATCAGTGAAATATGAAATAGTCCTAGCTTAAAGCATTGTTTAAGAAGTGAGGAAATTCTAGCTTTGGAAGGACAAACCATCTACTTAAGGTCATAGGCCTAGATAGCGACAGAACTGGAAATGGAATCCAGTTATCCCCTTGCCTACATCAGAGCTTACTGTAATAATTTCATACATCAAAGATAGCACTAAGGGTTAGTCTAGAGGCTCCTTCCAACTCTAAGAACATGATATCCAAGAATGCATGAATCATCCTCAGAGAAATCAGAAAATGCTACAGAGGACAGAGTGATAGCATTTAAGAAAAAGGCCCTCATATTAAGCACTGGTTCCTCTTAGAGATTTCCACTGTCTATAATAGTGCCTAGCTGATATATTTATTGGCGCATTGTAGGATCTCAAACAAATATTAAATGGGTATATCTGGCTTGATGACTATCTTGATGACTTTGGGTTAGTTATTTAACTCTCTGGAGTCTGCTTCAGCGTTCATAAAATGGGCATGCTAATACCCCTCTCTTGGGTGCCTAGTGAGGGCCAAGTGAGATGGGTATGTAAGTGTTCCTGGCACAGTAGCTGGCCAATGGCAGGAACACCACTGTTAATTTCTTTTACATCTTAAGTTTCTGTTCTTAGATTCAAAGTTGTTTAAATGCCAACATCATAAAGCCATTCAGAAAAACCAATATTCCTATAGAGTCTAGTCCTCTAGACTTGCGTGGTCTAATAGGGCAGCCACTAGCTACATGTGGGTATTTAAATTTATAATTAAATTAACTAAAATAAAAAAATTCATCTCCTCAGTCACAGCAGACACATTTTAAGAGTTCAATATCCACATGTAGCTAGCGGCTGATCTACTGGAGAGCACAGATGCAAAACACTAACATCATCGCAGAAAGGTCTATCAGACAGTGCTGGCCTACACTAATAACAAGAGTGCAAAACTGCTTTTTTTTCCCCCCTTAACCCAAGTAAGGATAGTCCCAAAACGTTTTATTCCGAACTTCACTTGATTAATGTATTTGTGCGCCCTCCTGTGGCTAGAGGTGGAAAGTAATCTGTGGTTGAGGTGAAGCAGCGCATTTTTTAATTAAAGGGATAGTTTAGAAATCTTTAGTAATTCTGACTGCTAGGAAGAAATGGAACATAGAACAGTGTATGCATTTTGAATTGTCTAGAGACTATTGAGGAAAATCTGTTTAGAAGGTCTGAGCCTTGTGAGATAGACACGCCCTGTTTAAACCAAGAATGGATAGTACTATGTAACTGCTTAAAAGTGAGGACAGACCACTGGGATTCTTCAATGAATGATTCCAGGAATTCTCTCAGTGGTAGCAGGCACAAACAAGCTGGATCCTGTCGCTCCCCCAGTGTGGACTGGGGGTAGGGGAGCTAAACTGAGATCCAGCTTTCCCTGGATGAAGAGGACTCTTGTTTCTGGGTGCCAGGCACGTGGCACTTCCTGGCACTCTCCTACACCGCTGGCACCTAAACTCATCCTGCTTGGTGTCTGATCCCCAAAATGTATTCGTATTTCTCCACTTGCTATGTCAGGCTGTTAGAACGAGCTTGCACAATAAAAATAGAGCACAGGGGTGGAGGGGTGAGGCCTCTCTGGGAGCAGTTGGTGCCAGAATTCAGCAGCCCGATTGGAGCACACACTCCACCATATGGGGGGCCTGGGCAGCTGCTGACTCTTCTACCCAAGGTCCAGACTTACCACTGACACTCCTGATGTGGGGGGAAAAAAAAAAAGCTAAACTCTTTGGAAAGGTTTATTTTTTTTCTTAAGACAACATTAATACATCATTCCCAACCACCACGACCAAAAAAAAAATCAGAATTTCTGGGTTGGTGAACATGTGGACGTACTGGGATAATGGTGCCTGGAGAGGGCGTGGAAGCTCCATGCCACTTCCCCAGACCTCGCCCTGTGCATTTCTTCCAACTGGCTGTTCCTGAGGTATATCCTTTTACAATAAATCAGCAATCTACAACAGATTATCCCTATACTACTCAACTAACAAGTTCCAGAGTATAGAAAAGCATGAAAACTCTCTAATTGACTTTATGAGGACAGTACAACCCTGAAATTGAACCTTGAAGAGTTGACAGGCAGACCTTGGAGACACGGCGGCTTCAGTTCTAAACCACAGCAACAAAGGAATATCGCAGTAAAGAGAGTCTCATCAATTTTTTGGTTTCCCAGTGCATATAAAAGTTATGTTTACATTATACTGTAGTCTATTAAATGTGCAACAGCATTATGTCTAAAATATGTACATATCTTAATTTTAAAATACTTTATTGCTAAAAATTGCTAACCATCTGAGCCTTCAGTGAGTCATAAGCTTTTTGTAATAGCAACATCAAAGATCACTGATCACAGATCACCATAACAAATATAATAGTAATGAAAAAGTTTAAAATCTTGCCAGAATTACCAAAATGCAATGCACAAAGTGTAATTAAAAAGAACAATTCTGACTCCATATTAGATCTGTTCCTTTGGCTCTAACCCTGTGCTCTGTTTCTCATGCTGAGTCATGCTGGTTCTGCACCTTTTGTAAAAGAATGTTGCCTAGAGCCTGAAATCTACAGGAGAGCCCATTCTCAAGGCTCTAACCTTTAAGGGTATAAAACTTTCCTATTCATATAAAGATAAAAAGTTGCAGAATAGAAAATAACATTTGTCTTGTGGGAGGTTTGCAAGAACACCAGGACCTGACCTCCCTGGACAGCTGAAAGAACAAAAGGATTCCAACATCAAGAAGTTTGTACCAGCCAAATACACCCCATCCCCCTTTTAAGTATAAAAGAAGCCTTAATTCTGACTTGGGGGAAGATGGTTCTCCAGGACCTTAGTTTGCCATCTTCTCAGTCAGCCGGCTTTCCGAATAAAGTCATTCGTTATTCCTTGCCCCAACATCTCCTGATTTATTGGCCTGTCATGCAGTGAGCGGAATGAGTTTGGACTTGGTAACAAAAGTAACCAAATGTTGTTGGAAAAAGGGCACCAACAGACTTGCTTACCACAGGGTTGTCACAAATCTTCAATTTGTAAAAACAAGTAACATTTGCGAAGCACAATAAAGTGAAGTGCAATAAAAGGAGGTCTGCCTATAGTTTGAAAAAAAAAAAAAGACCAAAGTGCTAAATGAAAAACTATAAATAGAATAGCAAACAGAATTCAATACTATAAATAGAATAGCAAACAGAATTCAATAGTCCGTTAGCACCAAGACCAAGTAGGATTTAGTCCAAGATTGCAAAGACTTTTGCTTTTCAGATCGTTTTATTAAAAAAGAAATAAAATCTTATAGATTACCAAAAATTCAGAAAATATATAGAAGTATAAAAAAAAAGATCACCCAAGATTTTGTCACCCAAAAGGAATCACTAATATAGCTAAATAGAAGATTGCACTACGTATTGTGGTACCCACCCGACCCCTGCCCCGTTAGTTTACACAGCTTTTAAAGATACGCAGTAAGCAATGCACATAGCCAAAAAGCAGTTGCCTCCTGGGGTCTGGTCATGTGGTCAGACACAGCTTCTGGGTCCCTTCACTACCCGGAGCATGCTCAGTTGTAAGCACTGGGTTGAACCCCGTGTGGAGTATCAACTCAGGACAGTCACCCCTCAGTTCAGTACCTACAGGTACTCTATGCTTGGTGCCTTGTCTCTGAGAGTAAGTGCCAAATCACATCCCTTCTAGTGCAGCTGCAACTCATCAATCAGGGGTTTCACAATGAATGTTTTTCAAAACCAGATACAAGCTGACCCACTAACATTCCACATTTATCTTAGCTCACTACGTTCTAGGGAGCAAATACTTGTAATGTTGTTTTTACTTTAAAAAATCTTTATTGAGATGTAATTCACATACTGTATAGTTCATCCATTTAAAATGTTCAATTGACTGGGTTTTAGTATATTTACAGGTTTGTGCAACTATTGCCACAATCTAATTTTAAAACATTTTCATCTTCCCTAAAGGAAATCCGGAGCCATTAGCAGTCACTCCCCATTTCCCCCCAAACCCCCCAGCCCTAGGCAATCACTAACCCACTTTGTGTTTACAATGGATTTGATTGTTCTGGACATTTCACATAAACGGATTATACAATATGTGGCTTTTTATGCCTGGCTTCTTTCACTTAGTATAATATTTTGAAGGTTTATCTATGGTGTAGGATGTATCTGTACTTCATTACTTTTTATTGCCAAATAATATTCCAACTTATGAATATATATATATATATATATATATTTTATAAAGCCATTCATCAGTTGATGGACATTTGGGTTGTTCCTTCTTTTTGGCTATTATGAATAATGCTGCTGTCATCTTTTACATACAACTTTTTGTGTGAATATGTTTCCAGTTCTCTTGGGTACATATCTAGGAGTGGAATTGCTGGGTCATATGGTGACTCTATGTTTAATTTTTTGAGGAACTACAAACTGTTTTCCGAAGTGACTGCATTATTTTACATTCCAGCCAGCACAGTAGAAGGGTTTCAGTTTCTCCACATCCTCACCAACAGCTGATACTGTCTTTTTTATTATAGCCATTCCCATGGGTGTGAAGTGGCATCTCATTGTGGTTTTATTTACATTTCCCTCTCAATGTTCTTGTTGGTGACAGGTTCAGGACACACTACCCCAGTTTACTAATCTTAGCTTATACCCTTTTTGTCTTATTGCATTTTCCCACAACTCGCCATGCTTCATCAAACCTAGCATGAAAGTACTCAGGGATTAACCACATCTTCAGGCCTTCATTTTCTTATGAAAGCTCCTGTGTCACATAAAACTTATATTAAATAAATTTGTATGCTTTTCTCTTGTTAATCTATCCTTTGTTACAGGGACCCTAGCTGAGATCTTAGAAGAGTAGAAGAAAAATTCTTTTTCCCTCCTCTCCACTGACCATTTGTATATCTATGTTGGAGAAATGTCAATTCAGAAACTTTGCCCATTTTAAAATTGGGTTATCTTTTATTATTGAGTTGTAAGAGTTCTTTATATAATCTGGATACATTCTCTTACCAGATATATGATTTCCAAAAATTTTCTCCCATTCTGTGGGTTGTCTTTTCACTTTCTTGATGGTATCATTAGCAGCACAGAAATTTTAAATTTTGATGAAGTCCAGTTTATCTTTTTTTTTTGGTCACTTGTACTTTTGGTGTCCTGTCTAAGAAATCATTGCCTAACCCAAAGTCTTGAATATTTACTCCTATACTTTCTTCTGAGAGGTCTATAGTGTGAGTCGTTCAAGATTGTTTTGGCTTTCCCGGGCCCCTTGATCTTCCATATGCATTTGAGGGTCAACTTATCAATTTCTACAAAGAAGTTAGTTGTGATTGTGATAAGGATTGAGATGAATCTGTAGATCACTCACAGTTTTATAACATACTTTTTTTTTCCAGCTAAATACACTGTGGATTGGACATCTTTCCATTTCAATAATTACAGATTGTTATGAGTTTTTATTCTCCTATAATAACTCAACAAACATTTATTCAACAATTACAAGACACAAGGTGGTCTAGTTGCTCGTTATATCGAGATGAATCAGACATGTATCCCATCTGTAAAAAGGAGCTTTCTATCTAGGAATAGAAATAAGACATAAACATAAATAACTGTATTCCAAGTATGAGAGAGCTATAGACAAAATGCTATCAAAGAAAGATTATTTATAGATATGAGGAAGGAGGTAAAGCTTCCACGCAGATAGTCACTTAGGCTAGGGTTTCTCAACCTTAGGGATCATTCTTTGCTATGGAGACTGTCTTGTGCACTGTAGGATGTTTAGCAGCATCCCTGGCCTCTACTCACTAGCTGCCAGGAGGACTCATCTCCCCCAGTGTGACAACCCAAAATGTCACTGGACATTGCCAAATGTCCCCTGGGAGGCAAAATCATCCCTGATTGAGACCCACTGAGCTAGACATTAAATCATCATTGTTAATGGCTGTGTAGTACCCCATAGATAATCTAAAATTTATGGAACTAATACCTTGTAAATGCACATTCCTCTTATGGCCAATTTTCCACTGTTTTATAAAACATCACTTTTAGAATGTATGGCATGACATTGGCTCCTTAGGATAAATAGCTACATTATGCTAGATTTCCTTTTTACTATAAAAGTTATACATGTTAAAATTAGTCTTTCAAACAATTCGAAAAGTAAAGTTAAAAGGCTTGATCTCACTCCCACAGAAATATAGTCTATGGTATGTCAATTTTAAGTTTTTATATGTATTCAGAAATTAATTAGCAAAACCCTTCTTTCAATGCATTTTTATCATTCCATGTGATACTTTGGTCTACTCACTGCACATTTCACCTGGAGATCTCCAAGCCACATTTTTTTAACTACAGGTCATGACCCATTAGTAAAATGAAATTAGGGGACCACAATCAGTATTTTTTTAATGAAACAGAACAGAATAGAATAGATCAGATCAGAGTGTATTACACACAGTTAGGATAAGGTACTGTATTGTGAGAAATTTGTTTCAGTATCATAAAACATAGATAGAAAGATGAGAGAGAGATGGATAGATGACAGCGTGATAACGTAAAAATGTTGCTGTGGATTGCAGCCAAGAAAAATTTTAAAGCTACAGCTTTAAGCAAACTAAATATATATTTAACATTCCTTTCTATAATTGGAGTGAAGTGGTGAACGATGCAAGCCTATTTTTTCTTGACTAAAAAGAATAATTAAGATAGCATAAACAAAAATACTTAATGTTAACACTTACTCCCTAGAAAAGCAACACTGATTCCCATTCTAGGTAATGGGTCATGTAAATTTCAAGTTAGGGCTCCATCAACTCAAATTACTCTGACTTCTTACGAATTAAATGATTCAGTAAGAATCACCCACAATGCTGTTACATGTTTGCATTTTAAACAGCACTGTGGTATACCTTAAGATGGTTGCTGATGTTTTTCAACCTAGTTCTCTTGTACCTCTTTCTTCACTCATTTGATTCATTAAACATCATTAACAAACATTTATGACTACCCGTCGGAAACATGGGACGTGGTGGCTCATATAAATGTCGTACCTCTCTTTGGAGAGTACAAGTTAGAGTGGCAGTTTATATGGCCACGATGCTCTTGAATGTCTCTATTTCATACCAGGAAAACACAAAGAGGTTCATATGATCAACTGACTTTACATTATTATATAAATCTTTATGTTCATTTAAGACCAAGCTATTATGATATTTAGCAACAAGACAGAATTAACAAAGGACTTCTCTTAAATTGTAGTATAACCAAGTTTCTTCCAAAACTTAAAATATTTACTTCAACTTGAAATGGTTGTCATATTTCCAAGGTCACTGATGCCAAAATTGTAGATAAACGCACAAAATGGCTTTCAAAAAACATGGACAGGAAACATTTGAGAGACACAGAAACAAGTTTTCCCTAATGCTTCATAAAAGTAATGCTAGCTCTGCTGATCTATCAATGCAATCACTAAAAGCCACAAGGTAGAAATAGAAAAATCATAAAGTAAACACATGGGGGAATGTAAGGGGGAAAAAATCATCTCTACTTCTAAGGACAGAATTCCATTCTGTGGGGCAACAGGTATAGATCAGCGGTAAAACGCATGCTTAGCATGCAAGAGGTCCTGGGTTCAACCCCCAATACCTCCATTTAAAAAAAAAAAAAGGAGAGGTGGGGGCGTATAGCTCAGTTGGTAGAGCGCATGCTCGAGGTACTTGGTATTCGATCCCCAGTACGTCCATTTAAAAAAAAAAAAGGAAAAAGAAAACTTATTTTTAAAAAATTTCATTCTGAGATCTAGTCCAACTCCTCACTTCCAAGATGAGGAAACTGAGACTTGGAGAGGATAAGACTTTCTTTAATTAACAGACTTTTTTTGAGCAGTTTCAGGTTAACAGAACAATTGAGGAGGAAGTTCAGAGAGTTCCCATACAGCACCTCACCCCACCAATCCAGTCTCCCATGTTAATTCACACATGTTAATTTTTATTAATTCAATTTTACCCATGTTAACCATGCATTTGTGTGGGACATTCATTACAATTTATGAACCAACAAAGCTATATTACAGTCATTAACTAAAGTGCATAGTTTACAAGGTTTCACTGTTTGGGTTGTACATCCTATGACTTTTGACAAACACATAATGACACGTATCCACCATTACAGAATCACACAAAATAGTTTCACTGCCCTTAAAATTCCTGGTGTTCTATCTATTCTTTCTTCATTCCTCCTGAACTCCTGGCATCCTTTTAACTGCCTCCAGAGTTTTTAGCCATTCTAACAGGTGTGCAGCAGTATCTCACTGTTATTTTAATTTGCAATTCTGTAATGACACATGATATTGAGCACATTTTCCTGTGTTTATTTGCCATCAGTATATCTTTTTGGTGAGATGTCTATTCAGATTGTTTGCCTATGTTTGAATTGAGTTGTTATCTTATTGTTGCATTTTAAGAGGTCTTTACATATTTCGGATACCAGTCTTTTATTAGATATATGTGTTTTGCAAATATTTCTTCCCTGTCTGTGGCTTGTCTTTTCATTCTTTAACAGAACAGAGAAGTTTTAAATTTTAATGAAGTTCAACTTATCAGTTTTTTTTCATGCATTGTGCTTTTGGTGCTATATCTAAGGTAAGAAGTCATCACCAAATCCAAAGTCACCTAGATTTTCTCCTATGTTTTCTTCTTGGAGGTTCTTTTTTCCCCCAGCTTAAAAGGTATAATTGTCAAATAAAATTGTAAGATGAAGTGTACAATGTGATGATTTGATATATGTATAGACTGTGAAAGGATTCTCCCCACTGAGTTAACACATCCATCACCTCACATATTTACCTTCTGTGTGTGAGAGAGAACATTTAAGTTCTCCTCTCTTAGCAAATTTCAATGATAGAATACAGTGTTATCAAGTATAGTCGCCACATAGTACATTTGATCCTCAGACCTTATTCATCTTATAACTGAAAATTTGGACCTTTTTACCAGCTTCTCCCTATTTCTCCCATCCCCAGCCCCTGGAAACCACTTTTCTCCTCTCTTTCTGTGAGCTTGACACGTTTTGTTTTGTTTTGTTTTAGATTTCACATATAAGTGATACCATGTAGTATTTGTCTTTTCTCTGTCTGGCTTATTTCACTTAATCTAAAGCCCTCCAGATTCATCCATGATGTCATAAATGACAGGACTTCTTTTTTAAGGCTGAGTAATATTCCATGGTACACACAAAACACATCTTCTTTATCCCTTCAACCATCAACTAATTTTGAGGTTTTTTCCATACTTTGGCTAATGTGAATAATGCTGCAATGAACATGGGAGTGCAAATATTTCTTCAAGATAATGATTTGGTTTCCTTTCTTATAGAAACCCAGAAGCGGAACTGCTGGATCATATGGTAGTTCTATTTTTAATTTTTTGAGGTACTGCCATACTGTTTTCCATAGTGGTTGCACCAGTCTGCATTTCAACAAGGGTTCCCTGTTCTCCACATCCTCGCCAGCAGATATCTCTTGTCTTTTTGATAACAGCCATTCTAACAGGTATGAGGTGATATCTCAGTGTGGTTTTGATTTGCATTTCGCCAATGATTACTGATGTTGAGCACCTTTTTGTGTATCTGTTGGCCATTTGGATGTCTTCTTTGGGAAAGTGTCTGTTCAGGGCCTTTGCCTATTTTTTAATTCTAGGAATTTTATAGTTTCACATCTAGGTCTATGATCCATTTTGAGTTAATTTTTGTCAAAGATGTAAGGTCAGTGTCTAGATTTAACTTTTGGCATGTGGCTATCAGTTCTTACGGCACTATTTGTTGAACAGACTATCCTTGGTGCATTGAATTGTCTTTGCTCCTTTGTCAAAGAAAGGGTAAGACTTTTTAGCAACACACCCAGGTGTTCTTCTCATGTCAGTTCTTTTTGCTGATAAAGTGATTACAGTCACGTTTAAAAGAATTGCTCTGGAGTCAAAGATCTACTTTTTTTTAAAAAACAAGCTCCTTCAGTTACAAGCTGTGAGATCATGAGCAAGTTACCTCTCTGAGCCTCAGTCTCCTCAACTATATAATGGGTTTGACAGTAGGACTTATAATATTCATAGGGTTCTCATGAGACAAATTACCTAATATATATAAAATAACTGGCACACACTATCTGTTCAATAAGTGTTAGTGGTTATTATTATCATATTCTAAATTCAACTTCCTGTCTCAGGGACTCACTATCAAAATGTATCAGACAAGAATAGACACATATTGAACATGTATATTAATTACACAAATATAAGTTAACTATAATGTTAAAGAAACTGGCTATGACTGTTACACTCCTAATACAGTTTCCTTAAGATGCTAGAAATCTATCTTAATGATACTTTTGTTCAGTAAATTTTTTTTAAATCTGCAAAAAAAAGAATAGACATATTTTTCTTCATTCTCTGGATTTGTTTCTAATTTTTATAATATCATACCATTTAGTTTTTTTTTCCAAAACCACATCCTCTGTAAACTCACGTGTAGTGACAGAAAGCAGATCAGTGGTTTTTCTGGGGCCATAGATGGAGGAAGGGGCACAAGGAAACCTCTGGGCATGATTAAAATGTTCTTTCATTTTGGTGGTGCTTTCATGGATGTTTACATCTGTCAGAACTTGTTGAATTGTATACTTTAAATGGGTACAGTTTACGGTACATAAACTATTCCTCCATAAAGCTAAAGCACATACCTTATTATGAGACAAGTTAGGAAATAGAAATGCTATCTGGATATTGATACCAAGGAATTGTTACTTTTTTTTGGTGTGTGAGAATATTGAATTTTTTTCAAAAGGAGCCCTTGGAATCTTCATACACTGTTGGTGGGAATGTAAATTGGCATAGCCACTATGGAAAACAGTGTGGAGGCTCCTCAAAAAATTAATAGAGTTACCATATGATCCAGTGATTCCACTTTTGGCTATTTATTCAAAGAATAAGCAAACATTAATTTAAAAAGGTATATGCACCCCTATGTTCATCGCAGCATTATTTATAATTGCCAAGATATGGAAACAACCCAAGTGCCCATCAACAGATGAATGCATAAAAAAGATGTCAGATATATATACATATGTTCACACACACACAATGGAACATTATTCAGCCATAAAAAATGGTGAAATCTTGCCATTGTGACAACATGGATGATCCTGAAGGTGTTATGCTAAGTGAAATAAGTCAGACAGAGAAAGATAAATACCATATGATTTCACACATAAATGGAATGTAAAAAACACGCACACAAAAAAATCACAATGAACAAACCAAACCAAACAAAATCAAACATGTAGATACAGAGAACAGAGTAGTGGTTACCAGAGGGGATGGGGGGAAAGGCAAAGAGGGTAAAGGGGGTCCAGTGTATGGTGATGGATGGAAACTAAATTTTTGGTCGTGAGCAAGGTGTAATGTGTGCAGAAATAGAAATATAATGTATGTATGAAACTTATATAATGTTATAAACCAATATTAACTTCAATTTAAAAATAATAAAAATGAGCCCTTATATTTTAGACATGCATATAGAAGTATCTACAGATGAAATAATATAAAATGTGATATTTGCATCAAAATAATGAGAGATGGCAGGAGTGGATGGAGGGATAGATGTAACACATGTGACCATGAGCTGATAATTATTGAAGCTGGGTGGGGAAGGCATGGGGGTTCATTTACTATTCTATTTCCTTTTTGTATGTTTGAAACTGTCTATAATTTAAAATTTTAATACCCCACACATGCAGGAACTACTGTCTTTACTTCAGTTAATAAATGGAACAAGACTGAAAGCATCACTAAGATTTTTTACTTGTTGCTGCACACCTCTTTTAATTTTAATTTTTAAATAAAAATTTGAGATAATTATAGAATCACGTGCAGTTGTAAAGAATATTATAGAGACATCCTTTTTACACTCTGTCAAGTTTCTTCCAAAGGTAACATCTTGCAAAACCATAGTGTGTTATCACAACCAGGACACTGCTGTTGATACAGGTCACTAATTCAGATTTCCTCAGTTTTACTTGTACTCATGTATGTGTATTAAGTGCTATATAATTTTCTTTTTTTTTTTCTGTTTGTTTGGTTTTTTTGGCAGGGGGAGAGGTTTATTTATTAATTTATTTTTAATGGAGGTACTGGGGATTGAACCCAGGATCTTGTGCATGCTAAGCACATGCTCTACCACTAAGCTATACCCTTCCTCCCTCCCCCATGCTATACAATTTTATTCCTGTGTAGGTTCATGTATCCACCACCACTGTCAAGATACTGGAGCGTTCCAATACCATCGGCACAAGGAATCCTCATTTTCCCATTTTATAATCACGCTTATATTCCCAAACCCCCACCCCTAATCCCTAATCTCTGACCACTACTAATCTCTCCTCTATTTCTAAAGTTTTGTCATTTTAAAAATGCTGTATGAATGGAATCATAAAGTATGTAACCTCTTGGGGCTGGCTATTTTCACTCAACATAACTCCCTACAGATTCACCCAAGTTATGTGTACCAACAGTTCCTTCCTTTTTATTGCTGAGTACTATTCCATGGTACAGAGGTAGTGCAGCTTAACTATTCACCAGTGGAAGGACATCTAGGCTGATTTCAGTTCTCGGCGGTTGCAAATAAAGCTGTTATGAACATTCACAGATGCATTTTTCGTCTAACATTTTGTTTTGCTATCAGTATAATAATTTCCCCTTCTATTCATTAATTTTAGAAAATGGGTAATTATGCAAACTTTCCAAATAAAATTTATTAGCTTAATCTATATATTTGAAGCATGTGTAATTTCCCTTAAGAGAGATTACGAAGGATTTTCTCAATGATATAGTGAATTTCTCTGGCTTTCCTTCTAACATATTTTGAAAAGCAAGTCTCAAAAGGAATTTGTAAATGACCTTATGGTAACAGAACTTTTGATGACTAAGATAGCTTTACATCAATGCTGGTTTCTTCTTTGTTATAATCAAATGGAGCAATCTTCCTGTACCTTCCTGTATCTCATAAATAAATATTAGGAGGCATATTTTCCAATTGATACACTCATATGCCATAACTAAGGGCCCAAGAACATGTTACAGGTCTGAAACTTGTGCCCTTAGGTCTATTGGCATAAGGTACAATAATGATATAATTTACATTCAGGTATAGATATATTGAAATTTTCTAATTTATCAGGAATTCTATTTTCAAAAACAATTACACATGCTTTCAAAGGCAAAGCATGCTTTTGTTGTGGTTATTTGCCTGCTTTTGCTCTAAGCTGACCCTTTTTTCACTCTGCTCTGTGACACCAGGGCTGGGACTCTGGAAACTGCTATTCTCCAAACTCCCAAGCCAGCTGCCTTCCCATTAGGTTCTGTCAATGGGAGGCTCTGATGGGACACTGGAAGGAGGGACAAGGGACCTCTGGTTGTCAGTTTCCATCAAAAGCCCCCACTCTCCCCACACCTTGCGCTTGGCTCCAGCCTCCGGCTTCCTTCCTCCTTCCCAACATCACCATACCAGGTCCCCGCAGGGGCACCAGCACCCATGAGCCACGTCTTCCGTGGTCTGAGCAGGGCTGTGTGCAGCGCACCAACCAGCACACGGCCTCTCCTCCAAGCTCCCAGGTTCTGGTAACACCACTTCTTTCCTTTTGTTCCCCCAGCTCTAAGTGTGCTAGCTGCTTCTTGCAGTGACTAATATCAGCCCTAGGGGTACAGGAAGCAGTGACAAATATCCAGGTTACCTTGTGGTCCTCTCAGCTAAGCACCCAATTCTCTGTGTTGAATCCACTCTATTGGAAACACTTTGCACGAATATTTTCCTGTAGCTTTTATACAATTTTGCAAATATTTTACTATCTTATCTATTTCCTCTCAAACCCCAAAGGCCATATTCCTTACTTAAGAGAATCTGTGGTTGAATCCAGGACTTGGAGGGGGTAGGGGTTAAGGTTAGGTGAACATGAGAGGTTCTTTGGTTGTAAGCAACAGACTCAGGCCAGCTTAAGCAAAAAGGAATGTGGAAGGACACGGAGGAGCTCACAGAACAAAAGGAGCCATTCTAGACACCTAGGAAGCAGGAACCAGAGGCCAGCACCTTGGGGTGCTTCACCAGCAAGTCTAAGGAATCCACATGCCAGGAAGGGTGTGGCTAACTGGCCCCCAGGGGGTTAAGTACCTGCCCGTTGGCTGGTGGAGAGCAGGGTATCATGATGGACAGTCCTACCACACTGTAAGAAATCTGAAGAAGGAAGAGGACCTCACGCCCCCAAAAAATTTAGCATGCTGCTCCCTGGAGAAGGCCAGCAATTACAACAAACTGTCGCTACAGTGAACTTTAGAAGAGATCTTGAGTGGTAAATTAAAATTCATTGTGTACTAAAACTTTGAATAAAAGAACAATATGCTTGGGGTAGACTGCTCAGAGCAATTTTTCTAAAAGAAGGTTCTACATTGGAAGCCTTTTCATTTCTGCGTATGGATTGGGAAAAGGCCAGGAGGAATTTCCTAGTCAATATTTTTCGTTTGACAAATATTTATTTACTACGCACCAGTGAGTCTAAGCCCCAGGGATTCTGGTCCAGGTCATTTTCTTTATTCACTATCACCAATGCTGAACTCATGTAGCCTAACAGTAACAGCGAGCACAGCAGGGTAAGGTGGCTTTTCAGAAATCCAGAGGGACATGCCATAAAGGTTAAAAAATAGCACATTTATAAGTATAAAACAATTACTTCACTCCATCTAATAAAATATCACAATAGTAAATGAAAACAAAGTACAAGTTCAAACAAGTACAATGTGTTTTCAATTTTATAATGATTTTCCTTCAACTCCCTCTCACATAACTGCATTAAATATTTTAAGAGAAATTACTTAGAATTCTAGCACACTAAGATAACCCTTTCCATTTGTAGAGCAATATACAAAGAATAAAGTAACCATCATCCATAGTTATCAGTAACCGAGAGACAGTGACTATTAATGTTTTGGTGTATTTTCTTCCACTCCTAATGATTTGGATGAAAATAATTTGGCCAGAAACAAAATTGGTATTCTTTACGCTCTTCTTTTGCTTGTGTAATTTTCAGATTTTTCCGTTTAGCAAAGCTACCATAGTGAGAAAAACAAACAATAAAGGAATGTATAAAAGAGCAGGAGCTGTTACATGCCTTGTTTATTCCAGGTATCTCCAGTTCCCAGAACACTGCTTGGCACACAGTAGGTACTGCAACATTTTTTTTTGAATGGCTAAGATTTTTGCCCAAAGCTAGTAAGACCGGGATGCTATCGAACACAGAATCACCCGCACCTTTGTCTGGGTATTATTTCCCTCTCTCATTCCTTTTGGTAAACAGTTTATTCTATCACATAGGATCACTTTTGCTGTCTCAATATTTAAGACTGATTAAATTCAAATTCCAACACTCACCAGCCATGTGACCTTGGCACCTGCTGCCTGAGCGTCCTCGTCTGGTAAGCTCTAGTCCAGTTGCTGGGGGTACAACAAAACAAAGTCCTGCCATCAATTTACATTCTAGTGTAGGAGGAAAAGCCTATGAACAAACATATGTCAAGTGGTGATAAGTGCCATGAGAAAAGGGAAAGTAAAGGGGATAGAAAATGATTACCTGGGGGCAGATGAGGGTGTGCTGCTATTTTATAAAGGGTGGTCAGGGAGTGGATAGAAGTTTCAAAAATACACTAGTGTCCAGTCTCAAACCACAAGTTGTGACGAAGTGCGAACATGGAATCAACATAGGGGGTAATTTGCATATTTTAAAAAATGAAATAAATTACCAGAATGCATCACACATATTAAAGGTCAGCAACGTGTGGTGTATGTAACTTGTTCTGGTTTATATACAAGTGTTCTAGCCTGTAAAACATGGCTGGTGTGGAGAAAGTGGTGGTTAACACTGTAGCAACTTTGAGATAAGCAGTCTTAGAGAAATGTACCTAAACAGCGCATCTCTTGGTTAAGATGGCCCACATCTTATGGGTGCACCTGTTGGTGTCTTATTCCATTGGTAGACTCAGCTGAGCAAGAGAGACCGACAACCACAGAAAAAGTGGGAGAAAAGATTAGGACAAGCGTGAAGAAGTCGGGGTGAAAGGCCAAACCAAAACTGAACAGTTAAGTAATTCAAGAAAGAAAACTGATGTTACATTTTTGAGGCAAAAAAATACCTGACCAGAAAAAGATTTTAAAAAATTTAGAGACCCAGAACTGACGGATTCAATTTAAGAACAACAACAGAAATCCAAAGCTAACGAAATAGGCTGTACATGATACTTTTGGATTTAGTGTATGATAGTACCTGAATATTTTCAGAAACTCCCCAAATATCTGCTCCCTATCCACTCCAACCCTCAGTGAGGTAGACAGCATAAAAAATTTTAGTAATATCGTCTGGGAAGGTTTCTTTTCTTTCAACCCTTTTAATGTTTAATGGGTTTTGGAAATCATGCCTACCCATCAGAAATAAGTAAAATATATTAATGGGAGACTGGAAATCGTCTCCGAAGACTTCTCTGACTGTGCACACGAGTTAGTTCCCACTGAAGCAGAGCTCTAAGGCACAATTATTGTACAACAAGGTGGGCAGACTACAATCCTCTGTCTAAATCTAACTCGCCACCTGTTTTTGTAGGGTCCACGAGCTCAGAAAGATTTGTTTCCATTTTCAAGCAGTTGAAAAAAATCAAGAGAACATTTTGTGACCCGTGAAAATTGTATGAAGTTCAAATTTCAGTGTCTATAAAGTTTCACTGGAATACAGCCAGGTTCATCCATATTGTCTAGGGCTGTTTTCTCGCTACAAGCTGCGTGATTGGCCCCAAAGCCTAAAGTTTACTATCTGGTCAATTTTAGAAAAATGTCTACCAACCAGTGTTTTAGACAAGAGGGCTGTATTGTTTAAACACCCTTCCAACCTTCTTCCCTCTTCAGCCGCTCCTCCCCTCCCCAGTTTCAGTCACTAACATTCCTGGGCCTGACATGAAAGGGAGAGCGTTATAATAATGAATTGTATCGTATCGGAAACTAAGAGACACCAGACAGTAAATTTCTATATAAGGCAATACAACTGGTTCCGCTAAGGACTAGAGTAGCGCCTGGGTTTGTTTTCCCGATCAGAAAAGTGGGCATCAGAGCAGCAACTATACAATTTCGTTTGAGAATCACCACGGTCACATGCATGAAAGCATTTGGAAAATAATAAGGCAGCAAGCGTTTGGACAGGGGGGTGCTTTTGCAGGGGGAGCCTCTCTCGGAGCCTGGATGTAGACTGAGGTTCCCTTTGCACTAGGAACCTCGGCCACCTCCCCCCACCCTGTTCCCTCGGCTCCTGGCCCTCATTTTCATTCCGTTTTGGCCTTGCAGCCCGCTTTCTCCTCACCCCCACGCACTCCTCAGGGGCTACCAAGTCCCTGGGCAGAGCAGGTCTCAGGCAAGCCAGCCCTGGGTCAGCTGAGCCCAGCTCTTCCCAGCTTCTTCACTAGGAGTGGGGTCACCCTGGGACCCCCTCAGGTGACAAGCATGACTCAGCAGGGTCCGTAGCTGGGACGGAGACTAGAACGCCAGTGCAGGGACAAAGTCCCCTGCAGCAGGAGAGAGTGCAAACATCATTTTAAGTATCCAAATTTGTGAAAAAACGAAAATGTAATTCAAATCAGCTTCGGGGCGTTGGCGGCCTGTGCCTGCACAGGCCTTAGGTTTAAGCCTACGAGGGAAGCCCGGCGGCTTCTGCAGTCAGAAAACGCCCGCGGCCTCTGCCAAAGGCCCCCCTTGCCTCCGACTAACCCCATCTCGGCTCGACCAGGTCCCAGGAAAGGCCAGTCGGCTGGAGGAAGACCTTTCGGGATGCACAGAATTGTATGCCCGTGATTATCAGGGAGACTTTGAGGGCACAGTAATCTCTCGAGACTAGAAACCATTTTCCTCTCTCGCTGAGATTTTGCTTGGCTAAGCGGCAGCAAACTCCCTGCCCCCCTCCCCCCCGCCACGGCCACCGCCACCGCCGCTCCAAGCAGCCACGCCCCGCGGCCCCAGGGCTCGCCGCCCCAGGGCTCGCAGCCCCCACGCAGCTTGCACGCCGCACCTCCCTTCGCCCCACCCCCGGGCGCCCCCATCCGCCCCCGCGGCCGGCCCTGGGAGCACTGGGCGAGTCCTCGCGCCTGCGCCTCGGCAACTTCCTGCCGTGGAACACCCCGCCCACCCCCCCCAGAAGCCCGCCTCCGAACCCCCCGCGAAACCTGCCTGCAGCACGTCATTCGTCGGAACAGCAGAGCCGTTGGCTCCCAGGCCCGCCTCTCCACCGCCTCTCACTTTTCCCAGGGCGGATGCGCCTGCGCTCAGCTGCCTGGGCGGGCTGGGAGGCGCGGGTTGAAAAGTCTCGTTCCAAGTTTGGAGAGAGAGAGAAGAGCGCCTCAGACCTCGGTACCCGCAAGCGGGGAGGAGGCAGGAGAGAAGGACGTAGCGTCTGGGGAGCACCCAGGCTGTAAGACGGAGCTCAGGCTTCGAAAGCTAGAAGTGTGTGACGCGCCTGGGAAAGGCAGGAGCGCTTGCGGTTGGGCTGCTCTTGACTAGCGAGGGGAGTCCGAAGCGGCGGCGAGGGGCGAACGACCCGACGCAAGATGGCGAGTAAAGAGAGTAAGAGGCCCTGCGGGGCGGCGCGCGCCGGGGCGGCGGGGGGCAGCGGGCGCGCGAGGCCGCGGCACGCGCCGGCGAAAGGCGCGAATTGGCGTGAGGAGCAGGGGGCGGGGCCGGGCGCGAGGCTGGGCGCGCGTCTCGAGGGGCCTACGCGGGACGAGGCCGCGCCGCGGAGGGCTCCGAGCACTTCCGGAGCCGGGCTCGGGGCCGCGGGTTGGGCCCCCTCCCCCCCACACCCCTCCGGCGGCGTCGTTCCCTCGGTCCCCGGGCGGAGGCGGCCTCCGCCGCCGGAAAGCGGGCACGGCGGCTCCTTCCACGCGCGCGCGTCGACTGCCTCTGGGTCGCGGCCCTTGTCCGGGGGATTCTGGAACCCGCCGGCTTATGGCTGCCGAGGCGGGCTTCGTGGGAGCCGAGGCCTCTCCTGGTGGGGGATGGAGGGAGCGGGCGGCTGGGTTTCTGCTCCACGTGGATTCGTCTCGCCGGGTGGGTCCGGGAGCCCCTCTACATACGGGTCGTCATCTTGGAACAGGTGCGAACAGCTGGAGCCGGCAAAAACAATTGCGATGTCCGTGTAATTAATTACCCAATTTTGTATACGCAAGCGGTATTGATTTCAAAGTGCAGAAAATCGGTTTCCTGGTGTTTATATTCTCTCCACGTTCTGGAATAGCAGTTAATTGTTCGTATCCAGATTAGAGGTTAAGGGGAAGAGTAGATAAGGTGTGGCCATCTCGAGGTGACCTCCAGTATCTGTATACAGATTCTGATTCCGCTCTCAGCCACTTAATCGTGTGGGCTTTCTCCAAATTTCAGTGTTTGAAGATACTGTGGAGGAGCGTGTCATCAATGAAGAATATAAAATCTGGAAGAAGAATACACCGTTTCTGTATGACCTGGTTATGACCCATGCTCTTCAGTGGCCAAGTCTTACCGTTCAGTGGCTTCCCGAAGTGACTAAGTAAGGGTTTTTGGCAACTTTTATTTTGCGTGTATTTAATTGTTGTCCCGAATTTTCTAGTTTTTGGCGTATTATATGTAGAACATAAGCATGTAATCAATTTAGCCCTTGGGTGAGGTGCCAGGTGATTTTTATTTCCAAAACTTAAGTGATTTATGGGATGATTTCTGACGTATAAGTGTGGCATTAAAAGGGGAGAGAGAATCTGTTGTGAGGATAATGATATTTGTAGGATGCATCGGATATATTTGACATTTTGGGGGCATAAATATAGAGCAGCATCTCTTTGGGGGCCCGACTAATGGATTTCTTTAAAACTCTATGGGAAAATAGCATATGTGCAGAAAAGTGCACCAATCATAAGCGTATGGCTTGATGAATTTTTACAAAATGAACACGCCCGTGTAACCAGCCCCCAGGATGAATAGATTTTAATTGGTAGAGGAGGAAAGAATTTAGCAGCAGGTCACCAAGGAAAAGGTGTTGTTACTGGCTTATAGTATGGGATACACTTTGAGGTTCCTGTTGGTCTTCATGAAAATATTATTTTCAGCTCTTTCTAAAATTTCTCTGGTAATAATTGCTGACATATATTGAGCGCTTAGAGAAGGGCACAGCTGTAGAGTTTTACGTCCTGCTATTTGGTTTAATACTGACAACAGTACAATAGTTACTTTTTATCATCCTTTTTTAAAAAAACTGATGTGGAAACTAGGGCTGAGATGTTAAATAACAAGCCCAGGATCACCCAGCTGGTAAGTGATGGAGCAGGCTTTCGAACCCAAACCCGGTGGCCCCAGAATTGAGGCAACCTGTACATCAGGTTATCGTTCTCACACAGTTGGACTTTTCCTAGTAGGAACTTGGCCACATACTTTAAAAGTGTATTAAATTTGGGTAGTGTGAGCATTTAACTTAATGAAGATTAATCAAACTAATCTAGAGGAGGGGTTTTTCGACAAATTTAAAAAATAAGAGTAAATTAATATTCTTTATATAGTGACTTCATAATGGCTAGATCCTCCATGTATGAACATTGACTTCCATACAGATAGGGGCTTCCATTGGGCCTCCCCAAAATCTCAACATAAATATACAGATGTGGAAAGAGTAGCCGAGTACTAAATAATGGAGACTTACAAGCATTGACATTTACAACAACTTTGACCATCAAATACTTAAGAGTATTGAGGTTCTGGTTTAGAGCATCCTGTGCATTTGACTTTTTCTGTTTTCTTATTAAGCAGATTTAAAACTTTAACAACTTAATTTACATTCTTTTGAATCTTTTTGACCCACTGTGACAGTAGATGAGAGCAGGGTCTTTAAGGTTAGAGACTTGAGTTTGCATCATGCCCCCTGCTTCTTAGCTTTGTGAATTAGGGCAGGTTGGTAAGTCTCTATCCTCCAGTAGTCTGGTCTGTAAATGGAGGTGCTGATGGTTCTGACTGCCTGCATTTGAGGGCGTGAATAAGACCATGCGTGTTAAAGTGCTGGCGCAGAGTACATACACATTAAGTGGTGACTGATGGTAATTCTCCCACTCTTTCCTATTTAGAAATAATTTGTTAGGATGGAATAACTCTCTTCATTTGTATTTCAATTAAAGACTGCTTACTGAAGTCTTTTTAAAATGTTACCTGTAATGTGTTTTGCATAAAGATTTTGAAGATAAGAGATCTAGGGGAGGAGGGTATAGTTCAAGTGGTAGAGTGCATGTTTAGCATGCAGGAGGTCTTGGGTTCAGTCCCCAGTACCTCCATTAAAAATAAACCTAATTACCCCCCCCCCCCAAAAAAAAACCCCAAATAAAGATAATCTATGTTTTCAGCCCAGATACTGCTTTTATGTTAACACTTAGGAACTTAACAGAAAATACTTTAACTAAATTATGTATTCCATAGTGTCTTTGCATCGAAAGAAGTGGGATCTACTGGTGGGACGTGCAGTGGCTCTGGGAATGCAAGAAAATGCCAGCCAGCCTGCATTCTTGGGTATTGAGAATGGCTGTGTGGTGACTTACAGGGTTCTCTTTAGGGTATGAAGGAACTGAGATTGTTTTGTCACTTTATAGAACAGTAGAAATGTTGGCTACTCTTAATAACCTGGCTTTTTGAGAGCTAGTCCCTACTCAGCCTCATAAGGCAGCCTTCTGCCTCCATATAGCAAGCTTCTGAATGATTACTTGCACTTTCTGAGCTGTTGTCCTCAAATTCAGTTAGGTGATCAGCCAAATAATTGATTTGGCTCTTTAAAATTTTTATTTAGGTATTTCTTAGAAATTATTTTTCAAATCTGCTAGATGATTAAGAAGTTATTTAATGAGAGATGAAATAAACATGTTTAGATGGTCTCTATTTTAAAAGCTTATGTAATCATTCAAATCAAGATGATACAAAACTGCATAGAGTGAAAAATAAGTCCCCCTTCCACATCCTCTATATTCCTAGTTCTCTTACCCAGAACAGAGGCAGTCACTATTTACAATTTCTTACCCATCCTGCCAGCATGAAGAAGTATGTATAGGTATCTTCCCTCCATCTTTTTTTCTGGTAGCAGGTTGTTCACTTGACTTTTTAGTTAGGCATTTATATTGGAGACTGTTTCCTATCAGCATGGTCTTTTTGTTTTAAGGGCTCTGTAGAATTCTGTTAGTGGATTATACAGTAATTTATGTCTCCAATTCCTTACTGATGGGTATTTGTTTTCAATCTTTGACTACTTCAGTCAATGCTACTGAGAATAACTTGGTGATGGTCTGTGATTGTTCAGTGGATTTCTTAGCAGTGGAGTTGAAGTGGTCAAAGGATTCTGGCACTGAAAATGGACAAGGTCTTTTATTATTCATTAATGCTTCTGCAGCCTTAGGTGCATCCAGTATTAGAGAATAGTGTGATATTGATTGGCTCAGAGAAATAGACTATATTTTAATGATGGCAATAAAAAGACTTGTAAAAAGAAAAATCCTTATGATGATCGTGTCAGAGGAAACTGGAATAATTGAATTTTAGAGTCAAAAGGAGTATTTCAGACCCTCCAGTCCATCTTGTGATCATACTCTTTAGAAAAGTCCTATTATGAATTGATGTTTACTTGCAACTTACCTGTTGGTCTTAGTTTTTCTGCTTAACCTCACAGAAAAAAATTATCATTTTCTTCCTTTTATATCAGCCCTAACATTGCTCTGTTGTGCTTCCTTTTAAGTATTCATGTTCTTTTCAAATGGTTCTTGTGAGATGTATTTAAGTTCTCTTTCATTTTAAGCCACTATTCCCTGTAAAGGTTTCATTTTGTCTAAGTCCTCCTAAAGTACATTGCCTAGAGCCTAATTTTTTAGGTGTGGTTTTTCCAGTTAAAAATAAGTGGGTAGGTGCTCACATGTGTTGCCTCCCCCTGCATTTAAGTTCATCTAAGATGGAATTAATTACCTTTTTTCGATAGCCACGTTGTATTCCTGGCCACTGAATATCCATCAACTCAGACCCATGTCTTTTTTCAAATAAGCTGCTATTGCTTAGCCATGACTGTCTTAGTCTTTTGGAGTTTTTGTCTGTTTATTGCTCTTTTTTTACCTTAAGCCAAATCTTGATAAAATTTCACCTAGTATTTTTTAAAACGTTTATTACTAAATTACGTGCCTAGAAGTAACCCCCAAACGTTTTTTTCTAAACCACTGTGTCCTTTGTACAACTGAAATTAAGAAACGGATAAATATTTAACTCATCCGGTGTTGGGGCCCAGACAGAGCCCTACTTCTCAGCCCTCCTCACTGAGGTAGGACCGTGGAACTCAGGTGAAAATTGCTATTCTGGATAATACAGATTGGGAAAGCATTGTTAAACAGACACAAAATCACTGCTTGGATCAGGGTGCCAAGAGGCATCGATGGGTTCTTGAGCCTCAAAATGAGTTTCCACAGACTAGGGTAAAGACACCCCTCCACCATAAAAATGAGAATGCCCATTTTATAAAGTTAAAGCACCATAAAGATAAATAAAGGGTTTTCACATCATGCCATTTGCACTTAAAACCTATTTTTTAGATGAAGAAATTGAAGCCACGGGGGAGTTGTGATTTAAGGAATTGCATATAGTGAATTTTAGTTTGAGCCAGGATTTAAACCCAGTTTTTCTGACTCAACACTTCATTTTTTCCATTCTACTTTGTTGCTTCTTAACTGGAAAACCAGAAACATGTAGTGTATTAAAATGGAAGATTTTTTTTTTAGGTGAGAAGTCATGATTTATGAATACAGGGATCAGTGATGGACTGAATTTGTTAGCAACTGATTTCTTGGAGGATTAGTATGATTTATTTTCTTTCCTAAACAGACCAGAGGGGAAGGATTATGCCCTTCATTGGCTAGTGCTGGGGACTCACACATCTGATGAGCAGAATCATCTCGTGGTTGCTCGAGTCCATATTCCAAACGATGACGCACAGTTTGACGCTTCCCACTGTGACAGTGAGAAGGGTGGTAGGTATACGGTGTATTTCGGTATTTGTGTTCAAGGGAGTATGTCTCTTTATGTTATTAAAACTTTATACTAGTATCTTTTGGCCCAGCAGTTTAACTTCTAGGACTGTGTCCTACAGAACTATTCACCCACATGTGCACAAGGATTTTATAGCAGCATTATTTGCAGCATTGAAAAACTAAGAGTAACCTATACCCCAGTTGTGAGTTCTTAGGAAATTTGTTAAACACATGATGGTATGTTTGAAATGCTGTGCAGCAATTACTAAGAATGAGATAATTCTGAAATTCTTCACATACACAAAGAACGAGATAAATCTGTATGCAATGGTATGGAAAGATGTGTTTCAGATAAATTGAGTAACTGGTATGTGATTATAGTATCTATTTTGGTAAAAGTAAAAACATGTGTTGGTGTACGCATAGAAAATCAGGAGGCATATATACCACAAACAGTTAATAGTGGGGGTTTTTATGGAAGCTGTTGACTCCCATCCCCCAATCCAAATGTACATTCTCCTGTTTTGGTATTCCCACAACCATCCAATTTTGCTGTTTTTGCTTGGAGGACTCACAGAACTCAGTAGCAAATTGTACTCATGAGTTTGTTACAATGAAGAATACCGAACAAAAGCAGCAAGAAAAAGATAATGCATCAGGGAGTCTAGGGAGGGCTGGCACTAGTCTCACCCAGAGCTACACAGGATGTGCTTTCTCTCTGGCAGCAAACAACAGGGGAACGTGTGGAGTATCTCCTTTCCAGGGACACACATTTGAGTGCCAGAGTCTTTCATGGCGGGGGGTGGGGGGGAGGCTGGTTTTGTAGGCACCTCATGCTGGTAACCTTTCATGACAGCTGAAGCTCAGGACCCCAGTAATGAAACCAGGTGCATAGCGTCAGTCTTGATATTTGTGCAGAGCAACCCTGACAAACTGGTACAGCATGGTCTGTTGCTCCAGGTGTACACCACGAAATCATCAACCTGTCAGTGACATAAAGAACATTCTGAGGCCCATGTTCCCGGGAGTTGGTCAAGGGTCAGCCGTGATTCTTGTGTCCCTCAGACTTGCGATGGCTAAGCAACCAGACCTGTTGGGTTAGTGCTTTTTGCACAGCCCAAGTGGTTGAATAGGTATTAACATTTCCCAGTATTTGCTTTAGGGTTTTTTAAAATCAAAAATGAAATACTACTTTATGGCTAAAGTCCTGCCACCCCTGCTCCATTCCTCCCTGCCTTCCTCACCAGAATTCATTGCTGTCCTGAGATTAGTGTGCCATTTTCAACTTTTTGTATTTTTATAGTCATACAGTGGTAAGTATACATAATGTTTTTCAGTTTGCTTTTTTCATTCAATTTGTGTGCATATACCGTGTAAATGTCTAGCTCATTCTTTAACTGCTGTATAGTATTCCTTAATTGTGACTAAACCTCTGTTTATCCTTCTGTCAAGTATTTGGCAATTGGCCTGTGTCTGTGTGGTTTGTTTGCTCTTATGAACAGTGATTCAGTGAACACTCTTTCCATGTCTCCTTGTACACATGTGGGAGAATCAATCTAGTTGAGTGGAATTGCTGAGGTGTGTGGTGTATTCATTGTCAACTTAAAACAATATAAAACTTTTTCCCAAAATGATTTAGTCAGTTTACCACTTCCACAGTTTACACGCCATTACCCTTCAAACCTTATGTGTTATTTCTGTAAATATTGTAATCAGAAAATTTTTAATGGCTTTTAGTCCTGAAGTATGTACTTAATTGGATTTTCAGCTTTAGAATTAGTCTCTGGGCATAATATATGGATATATTAAGTTATTACTCACTTGCCCAGTGTTTTACATTCTAACAAGTTACTGAAATAATTCAAAGTTCAAAGTTAACACCTTCTAAAATTTTCAGTTATGGTAGTTTTAATGGGTACTATCATTAAGAAAGTGATTTTTCAAACTTCCTATTGAGTTTGAACAAACAGCCCCATGTGCACAGTAAATCTTACCTGGAAACCCAGTTTTTATTAAAAGGAGAGCTGTTCAGTTTGTTTTAACTAAAGGAATTGGGTAACTTGAATATCTTTGTAGCAGAAGTGGGGAAAAGAACCCTTGGGGTCCAGAGTGGTGGAAGCTTGAAAATAAAACCAAGGGCTTTGGAGCAGGTTCTCAGGAGGTGGAGGTGATAGGATCGGGGCAGGCGGGTGGGGGCTCTGGTCTTAGAAAGACTAAGGCATTTTATTCCATTGACACGATGGGAAGGGAAAGTGCTGAGAGGGAAGTGGGATATTGCATATGTTGTGTGAGAGGAGTTGTGTGAAATAGGATATGAATTTCAGCCACACACAAATAGTAAGCTGTTTTTGCCATAGTGAAGAAGGACTAAATTCTGATATTAAGTCATGGGAGCCAATGTTCATTAAGCATTCGCACATAGCAAGAACTGGCTGAAACTGAGAAATGGCTTACTGCTTTCGATGTGTTTTCGCCAGGCCCCAGCCAGTCTGTTTTACTTGTTACCTGCCTGGCTCCATTAGGCCGTTGAGTTAGTGTTCCTTGACCTGAGACACAGGGTGAGCTAAAAAGGAATGTGCAAAGAAGAAGCAATATAGGTCAGGAAGAGATAACAGTTATAATGTGAAGCCTCCGAACTTTTCAAGTGTCAGCAACACTAATTCAAGTTTTTATCTATGAGTACAGAAAAGAAAATGTTCTTGTTTGCTGTTATCTGCTTAGATGTTCTCTACTTGTATTCTTTCTGCATCATCTTGTTGCTTCTGAGAAGTTATCATACTTTTTATGTGGCTTTGTCACTTCCAAGGTCTTTTAAATAACAATTTAACACTATAGTCATATTCCCACACCAGATAGAGTGGTTAGCCCACTCATTTTAGCTTTGGCACGCCACTAGCAGTTGAAGCAAGTATTCTGGTGGAATCAGTATGTGTGTGTCTGTGTGTCTCTTGGGGTCGAGTGGGGGTTAGTTAGCATGGATTTCTGAGTCAGCATGGATTTCCAATATGAGGATGTTTTTGACGTCAGACTCAAGGAGTGTTCATATTGCTGAGGATGAACCTGTCTTAATGAAACCTAAAATAAGCTGTGAATTCATTTCAACACTTCATATGAGTTGTATTTGAACTAAAAGATTGAAGTCTGTTTATTATGTGGTTATTTGAATTTTGGTGAAAAACTACATCATCCTCACAACTGAAAGAATCTGATTTTTCATTGTTTTAAATCCAGCTGAATTCACTTGCATAAAATAGGTATCAATATTTTTCAATTCAAATGGGCTTTGAGAATAAATTAATTAGAAGTGGCAAGTGAACCCGTATTTTTGTGTTCTCTCTTTCATCCATTTGTGTTGTATTCTGTCAGGTTAAAATCTGTTGGGTTGATTAAACTAAGTGGTGAATTTTAATCTTAAGTATATGTGTTTATTTCTTTCTTCTCACATTAGAATTTGGTGGCTTTGGTTCTGTAACAGGAAAAATTGAATGTGAAATTAAAATTAACCACGAAGGAGAAGTAAACCGTGCTCGTTACATGCCGCAGAATCCTCACATCATTGCTACAAAAACACCATCTTCTGATGTGCTGGTTTTTGACTATACAAAGCACCCTGCTAAACCAGGTATGTAGTAATAAATTCAGACCATGCTTGACCTTTCTTCTTGATTCGGAGTGATAATTGCTTTGAGGTAATTCAAACTAGTATCCTCTAATTTTTAAAGGTTTAAAAATTGTTTCAGGGGTCCCATACCCACCCTCAAGTTCGATGATCTGACAGAAGGACTTCACAGCAAGTTACACTCCTGGCTAAGGTTTATTAAGCAAAAGATACAGAGCAGAAACAGAAGGGAAAAGATACACATCAGGCAGAGTCCAGAAAGGTCAGGCATAGACTCTTCCTTCACTGGGGCCACAAAAAATGTGCTTTCTCTCTAGCTGCAAACCACAGGAGCATGAATGTCTCTGTCTAGGGAAGCCCATTTGAGTCTCAACGTCTCGGGTTTTTAATGGCGGTCTGGTTACATAGGCACATCCTGCTCTTTGACTAGCTTTGGTAAGGGAAACTCAGGACCCCAACAGTGGAGCCAGATACGTCATAAATCTTGCTCAACAATCCTTCAAGTTTCGACAAGCTACTACAACATGCCCCACTGCTCTGGGCGTACATAGCTTCATCAGATGGCGACATGAAGAAATTTGTGAGGGTCACATTCCCAGGGGTTGGCTAGGTCACTCATGGTTGCAGGCTACCCTGGAGACATACATGGACTGAGCAGCCAGACCTGCTTTGTTAATTTTTGTCTCGCAAAAATATTTTAATAAATCAACTTGGGGGTGGAATAGGTTGTCACCATGTAAATTTGTAGGATAGCTATAGTTTTCAGTATTTTGTGTTAGAACTTAGTATCGGTTTTGCAAAGGAATCAGTCATCTTTATGGTCATGAAACCTGGTTTGCATTGAGTACTTGAAATGAAGAACAGAACAGCTTTTCAAGGTGGCTGTGAGTCATACCAAGTCCTTGTTTGTGTGCAGTGCTTTTCCAGGCATTATAATGAATGTTACAGCTCATTCAGTTAGGAATGAGAATTTGCTCTTACCAGTTCTAATAAACCAAAAATCACCTAGTAGTTAACCTATTTCTTTACTTTTTTCTTCTTTTTTTTTTTTTAGACCCAAGTGGAGAATGTAATCCTGATCTTAGGTTAAGAGGCCACCAAAAAGAAGGCTATGGTCTGTCCTGGAATTCTAATTTGAGTGGACATCTCCTAAGTGCATCTGACGACCATGTGAGAAACCTGTTCTTCCTAAGCTACCCATGTACTGAGCGTTAAAGTCTGTGTCATGGACAGCTCTGCTCTGAAGGAGAGTAATAGATGAAAGGTTTTCTAAGATAACACTGCTAGTTATTGTGATAACATTTCAACAGCATTTAGAGCGATGGTTATCACACTGCCCTTTGGGAGCCTTAGGATTCCGCAGAGCTCTTTTGAAGCAGCCTTAGATTGGAGGGAATGTGGGCAAAAGGTGTCCCATTATTTAAAAGTGGCCCTCTGTAATGGAAACTCTATGAAGTGTTTGGGAGGCCTGATGAAGTTACATTTTAGTTTAGGTTTTGTTTTGTTTTGTTTCTGGTTTTGGTTTTTTTAAACTGTTTTTTAAGTGTACAATTTAGTAGGGTTTAGTATATTCACAGTTTGTACAACCATCGCCACTATCTAATTTTAAAACATTTTCACCAAATGTCACAGAAGGTAACTCCATACCTATTAAGCAGTCACTCACTCCTTCTCCTCCAGCTCTTGGCAACCACTAGTTTACTTTCTATCTCTATAGATTTATTTATTCTTGATATTTCATATAAATGGAATCATATAGTATGTGGCTTTTTGTGTCTAGTTGCTTTCACTTAACATAATGTTTTCAAAGTTCATCCATGTTAAACTGTATGTTAGTACTTCATCTCTTTTTATGGCTGAATAACATTTCATTATATAGATATACTACAATTTATTTGTTTAAGTTGGTGGACATTTGAGTTGTTTCCACTTTGGGGCTATTTTGAATGTTGTTACTGTGAACATTTTTGTACAAGTTTTTGTGTGGATGTACGTTTTCATTTCTCTTGGGTAGTTACCTAGGAGTGAAATTATTGAGTCATATGATCACTCGATATTTAACTGTTTGAAGAAGTGCCAGCTGTTTTCCAAAGCAGCTGCACCACTCCACATTCCCAGGGTTCCAGTTTCTCCATGTCCTAATCGACACTTGTTATTGTCTGTATTATCGGCATTCTAGTGGGTATGAAGTGGTACCTCATGGTTATGATTTATAATGATGACTAATGATGTTGAGCATCTTTTCATGTACTTACTGGTCATTTCTATATCACCTTTGGAAAAATTTGTATTGAAATCCTTTGTCCATTTTTAATTTTGTTTTTTATTGTTGAGTTATAAGCATTGTTTATATATTTTACATACAAGTCCTTTATCAGATACATAATTTTTAAAAATTTTCTCCCATTCTTTGGATTGTCTTTTCACTTTTTAAATTTCTTTTGCATCACAAAAGTTTAAAATTTTGAGTCCAGTTTATGTATTTTTTAAATGACATTTTTTTGATATCATCTAAGAAATCATTACATAATCCAGCATCACAAAGATTTACACCTATGTTTTTTCTAAGAATTTTATAGTTTTAGCTCTTATATTTAGGTCTTTGATCCATTTTGATATAGTATGAGGTAGGGGTCCACCTTCATTCTGTTTGTGGATATCCAGCTTTCCCAGCACTCTTTATTGAAAAGATTCATCTTTCCCTATTGAGTTGCCTTGGTATCTTTAATATAAATTGTTTTAACAATTAAAAGTACCACGCAAATGCAAAGTGATCTTGTTAATTATGGATCGGTGCTTGTAGCATTCTTGCCACTAACAGCCTTATATTTTCTTTCATGAATTCCATACTGTAAGCAAAAAGTGTTTGGTATGATTCCCAAGCACAAGCTGAGAGTAGGCTTCTGGAGCTTTGGAAAGCTCATGTAATTTGGCCACAGTTAGCATTTTATGTCAGCTTTATGAGAGCAGGTTCCTTGCCACCTTCCTTGGTATGTCCCTGCACCTAGAACAGGGCCTGTCATATCGTGTAGATCTTTATATTTCTGTTTGTCATAATTTCTGTTAAGCTTTTTGAAATAATTGAGAGTAAATTTTTTTTACTTTATTTTTTCAATTTTGGGCAGGGTAATTAGGTTTACTTTTTTTTTTAGAGTAAGTACTGGAAATTGAACCGAGGATCTTTTGTATGCTAAGCATGTGCTCTACCACTTGAGCTATACTCTCCCCCCCAACAAGAGTAGATATGACTCAGTCAAGATTCTTCAGTTGCAAGCAACCAAAACCAACTTCTGATTTTGTTAAATAATTTTTTCTACTTTTTTTGTAAATTTAAAATGTTCACAATTTTTATTTTTAACTTCTAAAGATAATCTTCAGGTAAATATACTGAGTGATCGTTTTTTAAAAAAAAATCTTTATTTTTATTTTTTAAAGTAAATTTATACCCCCTTTTCTATTCCTCCCACCCTCCAGCCCTGGCAACCACCAATCTGTTCTTTGTATCTGTAAACTTGGTTTTGTTGTTTTTTGCTTTTAAAATCTCTATGTGAGAGGGAGATCATATGGTATTTGTCTTTCTCTGTCTAACTTACTTCATTTAGCATAATGCCCTTAAAGTTCATTTGTGTTGTCACAAATGACAAGATTTCATCTTTTTAATGGCTGAGTAGTATTCCATTGCATATATATACCACATCTTCTTTATCCATTCATACAGTGAACACTGAGGTTGTTTCTGTATCTTCACTATTATAAATAATGCCAGAGTGAACTTGGGGTTGCATATATCTTTTTGAGTTAGTGTTTTTGCTTTTTTCACATAAATATCCAAGTGGGATTGCCAGATTATATGGTAGTTCTATTTTTAATTTTTTGCAGAACCCCCATAACTCTTATCCATAGTGGCTTCAAAGGTGACTGCAGCTGATTTAAATAGAAAAGGAGCTTACTGGAAGGGGATTAGGTAGGGCAGTTCACAGAATTGCTGTGATGGCTAGAAAATGGCCTGGAAGAGAGGAGAGGCCAGATATTTGACTCAAATCAGGCCGGTAAGGATGTCACTCTTGCCACTCCTGGAATGTTGATGTAACACACACCCCTCCCCCAATCAGAACAGATTCTTCTTTGTTGCTAGTCACAATTTGAAGACCTGGTGAAATGATAGAGCCCAGGTCAAGTTCTTGCATCCATGCTGCAGGGGAGCTGGGAAGCGGGCGTCTACCTCGGTTCTCTGAAAGGAAGCTTTCTTCCGTTTCCCTTGGAGTGGACATAGGAGAGTCCTAAGCAGGGAGGATGGGTTATACTCAGGAACTTAATTACTAGTACTTTTTGAAGACACCAGTTTGGGAGTTGTTAGTCATAATTAATAGTTCACGTTTCCGAAGGGCTCTGCATGTGCCATGCATCTTGATAATGTTCCCAGGATCCTTCTGAGGTGAGGAGCAGGGGAGGATGGCAGGAGTTTCCCACATTACTTTCTCTTCTGTGCATGTAAATTGTGCGTCTGAGTGTGTAATGTCAACAGACTAAGGGCCCATGTGTATTATGTAAAATTGTTTTTTATTACTGGAAAATAGGTTGATTACAGAAACCTTTTCAGATAAGAAAGCGATTTAAAAAGAGATGAAGCCCATACTAGTGTCAGTGGAATTAGTATGAATATATCTTAATGGAATTACGTCTTACTTTAAACCACTGAGATGAGAATCATTGCCCTATAGCTTACAGTATTTTTTTCAGAGAAGTTTAAGACTTTCCTCAACATTTTTTGTGATAAGATGTCAAGAAGAGACTTAGCTCCCAGAGCCTGCAGATCTGTAATCTTTGAGGTCTGGGCAGGCCCCATGGCCTTTCAGGTGGCCTTATGGAGGTTCCTAGGTCCTCCACCTGTTGCACCTCCTGATGCCTCAGTGGTTTCTGCCATGGAGGGAGAGAGGCTTGTCCAAAGGCTTTTGCTTTTTAAGAGGCACGTCTTAGTGTTAATTCTCAGTCTCCCAACATAGTGTGAATTTTTAAGATGTGCATTTCTATTCAGTAGGTAATGACCACCAGGCTCTTAGTGTTGGGTTGTGTAATTTAGATGAATTTTAGATACTTGACTGAATGTATGTGGGTGGAAACTTGCCTGCCACCATGCTCAGTCTTCTGTCCCCATTACAGTGCGTCTCCCTTGCCCTCCACATCTCAGATCATGGAAGCTACACCCATACACACTGTGCAGCTTCAGTCTTGTTTATATTTCCTCTCCCTCATGTTTATTTCTAACTTCTGTGTAAGTTTGTTTTTAGTTAGGTTGTTTTAAATAAGATGTTAGAATTTAAGTTCAGTCTCTTATAACTCTCAATTGTTTGTTCCTTCTTCAGACTGTCTGTCTGTGGGATATAAATGCAGGACCAAAGGAAGGCAAAATTGTGGATGCTAAAGCGATTTTTACCGGCCACTCAGCTGTTGTAGAGGATGTGGCCTGGCACCTGCTGCATGAGTCATTGTTTGGATCTGTTGCTGATGATCAGAAACTCATGATGTAAGGTGGAAAATTCAGTGGGATTTTGTTATATGGGTGTCCTGAATGACCATCAGTGATTGTGGTGGCCTTTGGTTTGATTTCTTTCTTTTTTTTAAATTATGTCTTAGCCTTTAGAAAAAGAAAAAACAACTTTAGTGACGTATAATTGATATATAATAAACTGCAAGTAGGTATGGCCTTTTTACATAAAAGTTACTGTGTTATATAAATGAACACCACTTTGTATTTAGAAAAAGAGAGAAAATCGGGTATGTAAACATGAAGAAACATGCTTGGGTAGTGGTACATAGTAAAATTAGGATCAGGGTGGCTTCCATTGAATTTGAGGGAGGGGAATGATTGCGTTGGGCATAGCCGTGGGGCTTCATTCAACCACCTGAAATGCTTTTTATGTCGTAAAGAAACTAATACCTGAGGCAAACAAAGCAAAATACTGATACTTGACAAAGCTAGTCAAATTGTTAACGTTATTCTCCATGTATTTGTGTATGCTTGAACTAGTGTGTAATTCAGACAGGAACCTAATGAACAAGAAAGCAGGAATAGCCCTAACTTGCTTTCCACAGGTTTAGCGCATGTCGCTTAGTGGTTGGAAGCCTGACTCAGCACCCCTGCGTGGTTGGTGTCTCCCAAGGGGCGAGCATAGCGAGAAAACAGAGGCGTAGAGTGGTGCTGTCGTGAGTGCCAGCCTGTGAGGGAGAGGCTGGCGAGGGCTGCGTGGCCTGCCTGTGTGCTGTGTGCCTTGTGCCTTTGTGTTTTAGATGGGACACCAGGTCCAACACCACCTCCAAGCCGAGCCACCTGGTTGATGCGCACACTGCCGAGGTCAATTGCCTGTCGTTCAATCCCTACAGCGAGTTCATTCTCGCAACTGGCTCTGCAGATAAGGTTTCTCAGTTTTTGCATATTTGGTGTTTAAGAACCCACTTGTACTACAATTGGGTATTTTAAAATTTTTATGTGAAGTATAGAAACGAATTCCTTTTTATTTATTTTTCCTTCAGACTGTAGCTCTGTGGGATCTGCGTAATTTAAAATTGAAACTCCATACCTTCGAATCTCATAAAGATGAAATTTTCCAGGTATGTGTCAGTTTTCTGGTATCTCTGTCAGATTTTTGGTAACTTTTTGGTAGGGAGAAATCAAATTTTTTCCTTTTATATGGTGGGTGTGAGATGTGTGTTTTTCCTTTAAAGCTTCTATTGTATAAGTTAACTAGTGGGAAATAGCTTGGAGCTTTTTGAGCTTGGAGCTATTTTTGTTTGTTTTGTGGGGGGTGGTAATTAGGTTTACTTATTATTTTTAGAGGAGGTACTGGGGATTGAACCCAGGACCTCATGAATGCTAAGCATGTGCTCTACCACTTGAGCTATACCTTCCCCTCTTTGAGCTTGGAGCTTTTTGAGAGGTTTGATAGTTCAGAAATTGAAGGAAAAACCTTACAAAACAGGATCACCTTAAAAAGTGAAATACAAGGATTCTTCCTTTAAGCTGTGCCAGCCTCGTGGGTCCTCTAGTGAAAAAATACCTTGTATATGATTTAAAATAGAGCTTTGCATAGGCTAAGATACAGTTCACTGAAAAATTTAAAAGCTTCTTGGGATGGTTTTGGGGCTGAATGAGTTTATGGGGATGCCTAGCTAAGTAAGTTCCCCTGTGTTGGGGAGTACAATTTCCCTGGGGCAGGCTAAGGAAATGGACCATTTAAGAGCACCTGAAAGGACAGGACAAGGAGGGATGGGGGCTTGTAGGTTGAGGAGAGGATGCAGAACATGAGATTTTAAAATATCAGGGATTAGAACAATAGCCACAATCTGAGGGATGGATGATTCTTGACATTTTCAAATATGTATTGCTAGGTCCACTGGTCTCCACATAACGAAACTATTCTGGCTTCAAGTGGTACTGATCGTCGCCTGAATGTGTGGGATTTAAGGTAACTCAGTCTGGTGACAAGAAATTGCATAAATATGCTAATCTTGTAGATGATGTAATAATTCATAAACTAGAAGTGCAATTTGCTAATCCCAGTTTAATCAGTCTAAAATTAATTTTAAGTACCTTCCTAAAGAGTCTTTGTTCCATAAAGTAGAAGTGAATCAGCAAATGGATTGTTTAAAAAAAAAACTGCACATGTGAGTTTTTTCTCTTGATAATCAAGCCTAAAGTTGGAGTAGGGGTGTGTGTGTTTTAACATCCAAATTGATGGTATTGAAAACATTCTTGCTATAGGAAGGGGTGGAGACATCAGTTATTCATGTCTCATTGGATCTCACGTACCCTGAAGAACTAGTCTTTCTCAGTTTTTCTACCATTTGCTCTCCTGTGCTTTCATTGATTTTGCAGATAGGAGCTCTGCTGTGGGCTGTGTAACTGCTGGGGATGAACTTGGGAACAGTATAAGCACAGCCCATGCTGTCAGAGAGCTTAAGTTCTTTTGGAGGCTCATTGTATATAGAGTTCCTCCCAATTCTTAAAGTTCCTTGACCTGAGAGTTGCCATTCTAATAAGTTCAGACTCCTTTGCCCTTTTTTATTTTTTTGAGTCTTTAGAGCCATTAATAATGTTGCTCAGTTATATATACACATGTCTATAAGATGTGGTTATCTTAAGTTTAAATCATTAAATTACCAAAGGTAACTTATTTCCTACCTTTGTTAAATGTATTGCTTTGAAGTGGACTCAGTTTTTCAGTCAGGGCTGCCTTAATCACAGAGACAGTAGACCCATTTTCAATGTATGGAACAGAGACTACAGAGTAAAATGCTTGTTTTGTAGAACTTCTAAACATCAACTGTTTCATGTTCTTATGGAACAAACTGGCCCTGATAGATGCTTGAAAATGTAGAGAATCTTTAAGGCAGACATTTGAGTATACTCTTCTATTTGAAAACAATTTTAGCAGTAAAATTAGAAACCTAAAGCAAAAACCATTGTGGTATATAAAGTGGTGTAGCAAGGTTTGAGTCTCATGTTCTGGCAACTGAATTGTCCTTAAAGGTGCCAATAATAAATTTGCAGGCATTGTGTGATTTCTTCTTAAAACTCATTCGTGACTTGCTTACTATTAAAATAATACATTAGGTAAAATTATAGATTAAAATGGTCAGTGTTAGTGATTGTACTCCTGACAATGGGAGGAGAAATGTAATTGTCTACCAGACTGGTGTGTTTGGTTTGTTTGACTAGTTTTATGGGAAAGAAAACGTATCAGTTGGAAGGTTGTGTATTTTGGCTGTTGGTTCAGCTTTATTACTAGCAAAGTCCATCTGTGAGCTAGATACCAGATACTGTGGGCTGATATTGGTGTGTAACTTGAGTGATTTCACTGTTAGAACTGCCGGCAAATTCTACAAATTGAAGTTTTTGAGATAAGAAAAAATTAAAACTTAACCTTTCCTTTGCTTATACATTCCATAGTTATTAAAGTTCTTCTGTTACATCTTTAGACAGAGCTATAGTACTGATGTGTAATTATATCTCACTCCTGGAATGAAGAAGGCTTTGATTAAGAGTGAAGTGTAACTATATGTAAAATAGATAAACAACAAGTTTATACTGTATAGCACAGGCAACTATGTTCACTATCTTGTAGTAACCTATAATGAAAAAGACTATGAAAACGAATATATGTCTGTTCCTATATGACTGAAGCATTATGCTGTACACCAAGAATCGACACAGCATTGTAAACTGACTATACTTCAATAAAAAATAAATTTAAAAAAGTGAAATATAGGGGCTGGGCATCAGTTCTTCAGTAGATATTTTATATACTTTTTACCTTTTAATTTTAATGCAGGAAATAGTTGAAATGTTGAATGAATGTTAAGTTAGTATTTATTATTAACAGTTTCTGTTTTGCAGCTTCAGTTATGAACAGCTCTTGCTATTTCCAGAAAATAAATACCCTACCTTCCCACCAAATAACTAATATAACAACTCTTAACTGATAACAGTATGGAAATAAGTTGTGGGGGTTTTTTTATTGAATTATAGTCAGTTTACAATGTTGTGTCAATTTCTGGTGTAGTGCACAATTTTTCAGTCATACATGAATATGCATATATTCATTTTCACCATGAGCTACCACAAGATCTTGTATATGTTTCCCTGTGCTACACAGTATAAACTTGTTTATCTATTCTATACATACCTGTCAGTATCTACAAATTTCGAACTCCCAGTCTGTCCCCTCCCCTCTGGCAACCACAAGTTTGTGTTCTATGTCTATGAGTCTGTTTCTCTTTCAGGAAATAAGTTGTTTTTAAAGTGTGTGTGTGGTTTTTTTTTTTTTTAAATAAGAATGTATTTTTTTTAATGGGGGTACTGGAGATCAAAGCCAGGACCTTGTGGGTACTAGGCATGTGCTCTACCACTGAGCTATACTTGCCCCGCCCCAAAGTGTGTGTTTTAAGATGTGAGTCCTGGGCTGATGCTGGCTTTACAAACTTTCTTTCTTCAAGAATTGTGTTCTTTTTTTATAGCAAAATTGGAGAAGAACAATCAGCAGAAGATGCAGAAGATGGGCCTCCAGAACTCCTGGTATATATTGGCTTTCTTATGCAAGATGAAATGTCAGATGCAGTTTGGACTGTTTGTCATTGCTTCATGTATCTGGAAATCAAGAACCTCGAATTCTAGCTCTTGAAGATGATTTCAAATTGGAGGTCTTGGAGGTTATTGTGATAGGGTTTTGACATCTATTGAAAATAGTAAATAGAGCCCAGTAGGTTTTTATGAATGTTTCTCTAAGAATAATCTAGGCTCCTGGAAAATAGTCTATAATAATGTCTCACGGATTTGCAGTTAGAATGCTTCTGAGGGTTTGGGGAGGGGGGCATTGATACTCAATTAGCAATACTGAACACTTTCTAATGTGGAAAACTTTTAATAACTTGATAATTTTTAAGTTCCCTGCCCAGAAAAATAAATGCTTTCTTGATCTTGTTGATGCCAACAGTATCCACCATCTTCCTCCCATTCCTAACCGAACTACCTTGGCATCTCCTCAGCCTCTTGAAGGTTTACATGGTGGTATCTGTCCTGTTCATCCTCATCCTTCCTGTCTGACTCCTTCATTGTACACTTCAAGTCACTTTATGGAGCATTACCAGACTTAGTAATGGTTCTTTGTCCTCATTCTGAATTCTCCATTTGTCACCACCAGTCACTTGGCAGATCATCACTTATTCCTCTGTAACGTGTGTTTAACTCTTAGGCCAGTGCTAATTTTTGGTATACTGGAGCTTGCCCACCACCTTTAAAAAGTAAAGGCCCTTGAGGGTGAGCCCTACACACAGAAGATGCTCACCAAGTCCTACATAGTGTGGACATCTGAGACCCCCTTAATCCTTGTCCAGCACGTTGCTATGCCCAACACCACTGGCCTGTGGCAGACATACCAGCAGGTTCAGTGTTAATACCACTGCTGCTTACAGTATCTCTCAGTAAGCTGCTGCCTTGGACAGATGACAGCATCTAAATGGTGGATTATATATTGGGTGACTTAATCTGAAAAGTCTCTTTTGTGATTCAGGGCTTCATAAATTTTAAGTATTTTTTAGCTAAGGTGTTGCTACTGCAGCTATTTTTGTCCAGCTATTACTTTTTTTTAAAACTTTGATAACACCTTTATTGAGATGTAATTTACCCACAATTCACTGTTTAAACACTTCAGTGGTTTTTAGTATATTCATAGAGTTGTACAACCATCACCACAAATCAATTTTTGAACATTTTTGTCCCTTTACCAAGAAACTCCACACTCTTTAGCTGTCACCTCCCAATCTTTTGCTAGCCTCTGGCCACCAATAATCTACTTTCTGTCTCTCTAGATTTGCCTGTTCCAGACATTTCATATAAAAGAAACCATACAACATGTAAACTTTTTGTGATTGATTCTAGCACTTAGCTGGAAACCTTGAAAACAGGCTATTTTTTGATATTGCAGGGAGAAGAGAGTGTGTATATTATATTTGTATATTATACCTCTGTAACAGTTTAATGGCCCTTGAGAAAATTCACTAGGATTTGGCTTTATTTTCGTGAGAGTCTGAAATCAAGGGACATTTACATATAGTAAACTGGATACTATTAATAATTATAACAGTAGCTTGATTTGATGACTCCTGTATATATTCTAAGCCAGTGGTCTGAAAGTATTTTCACTTGTGTCCCCCTTACAACTATTTTTAAAAGCTGTTTATCCCATCTCACATTTTTAAACTGATAAAATTACTAGGTAAAGTAGTTACCTTGTATATTAACCTAATTGGCAAAGAGACAGACCTCTCATTGTCAAACTAGAGTCAAATCAGACTTGTTAGGAAGGTGTGACTTGCCAGTTCATAACAAGGTACTCATATTGTCCTTGAGAGTTGATTCTTCTGAACCTTAATTGTGAGATAAATAAGGCTCAGTGCCTTCCTGGGATGTTGGCTGTTGCAGGAAGTAAGACTGCTCCCTTCAGCATTTCTTAGATCTCTGTTTAGCCCTTAAGGGGGACTTTCTGGAGTCCCTGGGGGTCCTCCCTCCCTCTCCTTGCCTTGGAGAGATTGAGGATGACTGAGAGGTATGCCTTTCCTTCAGTAAGGGGGAGAGGGGCTCTGTCACTGGGCCACAGAAGAACCAGGAGACTACTCAGGCCAGCTTTTGGAAGGAGTATGTAACCTGACATTGAGATTTACTGCCTTGAATATTTGTATGTAACTGTATATTTCATAACCTTGCTGAATTCATGTTAATTGTATTAGCTATGGCAATGGCACTGTGGTCTTGCAGGAAAATGGCCTTATTTTAGGCAATGCAAGCTGAAATATTCAGGGGTGAGGTGTTCTATCCACAACATTGCTGCGGCTCGGCTGGTGTTGTCTGTGTAAGAGAAAGCACATTAACAAAATATGAGTATTGGGGGAATCCAGGTGAAGGTCATCCAGGCATTCATTGGACCAACCTACCACCTCTTCTGAGGGTTTGGAAATTGGCAAAAAAAAAAAGTGGTAGAGGGCTAGATTATTAAGTTGGTACCACCCTCCATCCAAACTGCAGGACAGCGACCCCCAGTTGCAAGACTGATGCTCTGAAGACTATTAACATAAAATGAGATGAACCCAAGGCTTTTTTGTTCTTATTAACAGTTTATTCATGGAGGACACACTGCCAAGATATCAGATTTTAGCTGGAATCCCAATGAGCCTTGGGTCATTTGCTCAGTGTCTGAGGATAACATCATGCAGATATGGCAAATGGTGAGCTAAAATGTTTATTTTTCCTCAATGACTATCTTATAGAGACTTTACTAATGATATAATGTAATAGAAATATTTGAAATACTTAGGTGCATATTGTATCAAACATTTATAGAAACAAGTCTTAAAAGACTTTTCCATTTTAACAAGTCTTTAGTTGATGCTGCATCTGTTGGGTCGGGAGAAGTCTGTGTACGTGTGCTCCGATTTTCATGATTGTTACACTCTTCAGCTGGGCTCTTGAAGGCATCAGTGCTCCGTGTCTACTGTCTGTCATAGGCATGAAGGAAGTATACAGGAGGGAAGTGTCACTGCGGTCACATGGTACTGAATTCCCTGTTGAGCACTAAGCACTTACGTGTCTGAGGCGCCATTGACCAGCCCTTTCGTAAATTTCGGGGCTATTGTCCCCTTTAAACGATGTTTGAAATATTTTTGGAAATCACCTTTTATGCATAATTGAAATAAACTGGTACATGTGCAGTGAGGTATGTATGTGGAATTGGACGCTGGCAAGTAATTTTTGAGAACACTGCCTAGCCTTTCCTCATTAATTTTATTAAAGTCTTCAAGGGAAAAATACAAAGGAAACTACAAAATAATTACTCTAAAATGTATCCATATTTAATTTGCAACATTAAATCACACTGACCAGTGACTCTTAAAATCTGGATAGAACTATTAAATGCAATTTTTAGATAACCATGTGAAAAAACTGGGGAGTTTTACCTCTGATCTTATTTGGTTGTTATCTCCAGGCTGAAAATATTTACAATGATGAAGAGTCAGATGTCACAGCGTCGGAACTGGAGGGGCAAGGATCTTAAACCCAAAGTACGAGAAACGTTTCTGTTGAATGTAATGCTACACAAAAGCTTGGTTTATCAAGCGCCAAAAAGGCATTGTATAGTAGAGTCTAAGTGGGGTGGCGTATGGCGTTCTTTACCTTCTGATCCTAGCACTTTCAAGTGAGCTATTGCGTACTGTATCATATTGTAGCTTTTAGGGAAGAAAGGAATGTTGCTTAAGAAAGATCATCAGCGTTGTTTTAAAATACAAGTAGCAGGGTACTGCCTTTGATTCAAGTATTTTAAGTCCTCGTTTTCTCAGACTAAGTGCTTGCTGTGCGCAAATACGCAAGAATAACTTTTACACTTTTTCCCTCCAACACTTCTTGATTGGCTTTGCAGAAATAAAGTTTTAAAATAATTCTTGTTTTATTCTTTTAGAACCTGGGTAGAGGTGGGGATGTGTGTGTGTGTCCCTTTATGAGGAAGCAGTTAGGTATACATGTTGAGAACTTGCTGAATTTCTTTCCACGTTACATGACTATCTGATGCAAAGGTGGTGAGAACTTAGGTGTCTGTATTTTGTGAACCTAGAACTACCTGACTTCCATGTCATTTCATCTATAGCCTATTTGTGCCTGACCTTGGGCAGTTGTAAGCAAACCCTAGATTTCTCCCCGAGAAAGAATGCTTGTGTGGCCAGTTAGCTAAGGGGACAACCCAGCCTGCAGCTTGGCCATCAACCTCTTCTGTAAGGACTGCCAGCTAGGGGTGGTTTTTACATTGATTCTTAAAAGTTGTTGAGGGAAAAAACCACCAGAACTACACCATACAGACCTTGGAGCCCACTAATCCTAAAATACTCAGTACCTGACTCAGAAAAAAGGCTTGCCAACCTGTTAAATTTGATTGTACGTGCTCAGACACTTTTTGCTCACCATCAAGGTCTTTTCCTATGCGCCTCTGTGTATGTACCCACTTTCTTTTTCAGCTAGGCACACCTGTAGTGTTCTAACAGCTGCCCAAACTGGAGAAATCCATAGTCCTTATAGATCTGTAAATATTTGACAGCAGCTACGCTGTAGAATTTTTTTTCTAGTCATCTACTTTAGTGGTTTACAAAAAGGTACTAATAGAAGTCTAGCTACACAAAAACTTGCGTCACCCAGAGTGGCTGCTGCCCTGCCTCTTTCTTAGAACGTACAATAATGAAACCACCTTTTAGGGCCCAAGAAGCAGTATCTACAACTGTCTTTGGGCCATGATATTTAGAAAAAGTACCTTTTCTTCTTAGCTTTGAGGGAGAACAACTGATTAGAAATGTAACAAAATAAATTTAGGCCAGAAGTTTTACTTTATGATTAAAGATAGCTGGATTAATGTCTTCACACGGGCAACAAAAGAATACACAGAAGCTGTTAAATTTATCATACATATTTACTTAATCTATACAGAATTGAGTAGATAAAATCAGATTCACATTAGTGAAAAATCTCTACAAAATGTCTTTGAAAAGCAAAACAAGACTGCCTCAACAATTTGTATCCTCATGAAAGACGTGGGCTGTAAAAATAAAGCAGTGTGTTTAGCACAAACTAGAAGATATCTGCATCGTTTTTTCACAGTTATTTCCATCTACAGTCTGAAAGAGGTAGATTTTTCTGCAAACCTGAG
>NC_045732.1:20714466-20772621 GCF_009834535.1 Camelus ferus
AACACTTGAAAGACATAAACCCATTCTTAGCTTGGGGGCAGTACAAAAACAGGCCTTGCTGGCTTTGACCCAAAGGTTGTATACTATTCCACTTAAAAATTATATACTGCACACAACACACTTTGTTGACCCAGTCTCTTGTCAGTGGGCATTTGGGTTGTTTCCAGGTTCTACTGCTCACAGCGGCTCGAACGTTCTCACAAATGCTTCCTGGTATACACCTCTCCCATCAGCGATTTGTAAGAGATCATGCAGACACACAGCCTCTCCAAAACTCCATACAATCACAATTGTTTATTTATGCCACTACAATGGGCATGAAACAGTATCTCACTGTGGTGCTGATTTGCATTTCCCTGATCATCAATAAGGTCGAACATCTCCCTGTATGTTTAGGTACCTTTATGTTAAGATGCATCATGGATGTTGTTCCACTTCTATGAAATGCCTCTTACGTGTCTCTTGCTCGCTTTCCCATCGGGGTGTTTGTCATTTTCATACTTGTTTGTAGGTGTTTCTTAGATATTCTTGACACTAAACCTTTTGTTGGTTATTATTTGTTGGAAATATGGTTTCCCCAGTTTGTAACGTGTCTTCTCACTTCCTTCTAAAGTGTCTTTCGACGAACAGAAAGTCTTAACTTCAACATAGCCAATGTCTGCAATCTTTTCTGATAATGCTTTTTGTGTTGTAAGAAATCCTTCTCTTAATCGAAGTTTGGAAAAATAGTCACCTGTTACTATACTTAGACAAATCTAAATGATATCTAAAATTTCACTTAGGTTCTTAATCCATTTGGAATTAGTCATTGTGCATGGTGTCTAAGAATCTAATTTCATTTTTCCATTAGGATATTCACTTTTTAAGCTCTATTGGTAATTCTCCCCTAAATGCAACCACAGATTCCATAAAATGCTCTTCAAAATCCCCAAGGGGTGTTTTTTCCCCATGGAATTAATAAGTTGAATCTAAAATTTTATAGAGAGTAAAGAGGAATGAATAACAAAGATACTTGTGATGAAATGAGAAGGATACACTTACCCAATCAGATATCAAAGTTTATTATTATACTATACTAATCTACACAAACTAAGGAATGGGAAAGAACAGCACCATAACGTGCTTAAGGACCATTTTACAGGCCTAATGGTACCCACACTTAGCAAGTGAAATGCGCCATAAACCCATGCCATATGGCAAATGTGGCAGCCACAAGACCCCCGAGTGGACCATCCTGACTGCAGCGCAGGCACCACTCCACCCGCTCTACAGGACTTTTCTATGTGTCTGAGCCACAAGCACAGTGATGTCAGATGATGCTGTCACAAAACAGACAGAGCAGTGACGGCAAAAGGGAAGTTTTCTGAATAATCCTTGGGAAAAGGCTATTACCCTGATGGCCTCACTGCTATGTAACCTATATACTCTACCTTTTAAAAGAAATGAGTGTGGTTTCAAGAAAGAAGGCTTATAACATTTTCTGAAACAGTAACTATTTCATCCTCCACATGTTCAGCACAAATCTAAATTGAAGAGATGATACTCACTAAGCAAGTCTTCAATGTGTCACATCTTATAAAATGAATGTAGCAATTACTACTGGTGCTGAAAAATAACCATACCCACCCCCCACACCAACAAAACACCCTAGACCCTTGCTACTTGGCGTGTGATCCAAGGGCTGACAGCATCACCACCAGCCTGACCTGAGAGCTTGTTAAAATGCAGACTCTCAGGCCCCAACCCAGACCCAGTGAATCACAATGTGCCCTTGAACAGAAGTTCCAGTATCTGTGTGTCTAAGAATGTCTGCCCAAGGCGACTACCCGCCCCTTCTCCTCATCCATGTGTCACAACACTGCCTGCTATGGTCACAACACTGGGTCAAGTAGCTCACCCCCTACACTACTTTTTTCTTTTACTCTTTTCTCCATTTTTTCCTTTTTCCTTTTTAGTTTTGTTCTTCTTCTCCCACCACTTCTCACATGATTCTCCTCATGTGGATGAAACCAATAGGAACTCTCTTCCACGGCCAATGGAAGAGTTCCTTTCCCAAGCCAGCAATCTGACCTCGTTGTGTTTTTTGCCATCTTTGTGTTTGTGACTGTCCTAGGCCGTTTTCACTGATGCACAGGATTTCCTGTAGCTCTGAATGGAAGGTGCCAGACTGCTGAATGCCAGCCAAGTGGGGGTCTACATGGACCCCTTTATAAACTGAGGGGAAGGAACTGTAATTCTTCGAATAATAAATAAAACAATTCATTTTCAAAGCTGGTCACTGACAAAAAAGCTAGTGCTTATGACATGGAATAACAGCTTCAACAACAGATGACAATGCATAAAAACTGTCCATGATAATTCACCTAAGTATTTCACAAAAGACATTGATTTAGCATATTAGAACCACTTATTCTAAAAGTTTCCCACAACCCTTACTTCAAAGGGTCCTATGACTTTCCCATTCTTCTACTTAAATAGGATGGCAGTGTTTCCATACGGACAACTGCTTTCCTAATTTTAAAAACAGAATTAACGCTACTTGAAATAACACAGGTCTGGAACAAATGAGGTCAATTTCTTTGGAAGATGGAAAAAGGAATGCCTGACACATGGCAAATGCTAAATCAGTATTTCCCAAGACACAGTATTGTTTTAGTAAACTATTTCATCGAACTCACAACTTCAATCACAATGGTTAGAGCCTTTATCTCTAGAATTCCCTTGGGAAAATTTAAATACAGGAACCACCACACTCCAACTGACTGGCATCTAAAGACACAACATAGGAATGAAAAGGCTGAGTGAGAAATAGTCTAAGACTGAGTTTTAGAAAATCTATGCCGTATCTTAGCATTATAATGCTCTCTATATAGATCACCTTATAAAATGAAGTCATATAAGCAACAAAAAGCCCCAAGAAATCAGATTCTCCTCTTCAATTCTGGAGTAAAATATAATTTTACATTTAAAGCTATATTGGGGGGATGGTATAGCTCAGTGATAGAGTGCATGCTTAGCATGCACGAGGTCCTGGGTTCAATCCCCAGTCCTTCCACTAAAATAAGTAAATAAATAAACCTAATTACGTCCCCCCATCAAAAAAATTTTTTTAATTAAAAAAAAGCTATATCAAAATCATATTTTAAAAAGCTTATCAAGCACATACACATTTAGCTCTATTTTATATGGACCTCACTCCCTTGATTTAATACTCACAAGATCAGCATATTTCTTACAGAGAGCTGCCAGCTTCTCTTCTGGAGTTGAAAGGGTGTTTAGGGCTTGCATCAATAATAAAACTTCTTTTCCTGATGATTAACAAAATAAGAAATAAGTCCGGAAGAAGAAAGATCAAATCTAATCTGTAAATGCTTCACTTCTGTGTTCTGATATCCACAGTAAAATAATTTGCGCCTATAACTAGAAATAAAGACATTTACTAGCTAAATTAAGAAAGCTATTTTTAAAATCTGGATCAGCAGGCACCCCTTCCTCCCCACCCCCAACTCCAAATTTCTTCAGTCACTAACACTGTCGAGCTATTTGTAAAAAAAACTCTTGCTGAAAGCTTAAAAACTCCCTTGCTTAACTACTGATATCTAAGTTAAGACAAGGGCAAGTTACAAAGGGCAGAATATTTTTAAAAGCTTCCTCCTGACCAAGTACGAATATAGAAGGAAATTCAAAGGGAGTTTCAGTTGGTACCCTCTGCCTATCTAAGACACACACAACCACTTGTGACACATATCTTTTCCTTTGAGCAATTTAAATAACTTCTGATGACTGAGTAGGCATATTCTGCCTGTTAACCAATTTAGTGTTGGGGGGAGGATGTCAAAATGGCTCTTCCCTTGGGGAAAGTATTTTAAGGACTCTGGCAGGGAGAAGCAGGTGGCTGGAATAGGAAGGGACAAATGGTGTTTCAAAATAAGTGACAATAATGTTTTACTTCTTAAGCGAGGTGGTAGGTACCATTTTTACTGTTTTAAATGTTCACTCTTTATGAAGGATACTTCATTACAAATACATACATTAAAATGACTTTAGTATATGGTGTACAGACTGCTATGAGGAAAATCAGCAGGCTGACTTCAAAATAGAATCCTTTTCTATCCAGAGAAAACTTTAGTAACAAAGCTTCTCATTCAGCCCAAGACCAGTAAGAATTTTAAAAGAGATGACTAAACATGATATGATTAAAATAACTGTAATATGACCTGCAATTATTATGAAGATTTTTAAACTCACACGCTACTTAGTTTCTTCTGAAATATAATTCACTACCATAAAATTCACCCTTAAAGTGTATAATTAAGTAAGTATATTCACAAAGTTATACAACTATTACCACTGTCTAATTTCAAAACATTTTCATCACCTCAAAAAGAAACTCCATACCCGTGAACAGTCACCCTGCTCCCTGCTCCAGGCTCCTGGCAACCACTATTCTACTTGCTGCTTCCATGGATTTGCCAATTCTGAACACTTCGTATGAAGTGGAATTACCTAATTTATGGCCTTTTGTGTCTGGTTTATTTCACTTTGCATAATATTTTCAAGGTTCACCTACTATGACTCATTACTTCACTCCTTTTCATGGCTGAATAATATTCCATTGTACAGACCAACCACATCTTGTTTATCCATTCATCACCTGATGGGTAACTGCATTGTTTCGACTTTTTTGGCTACCATGAACAATGCTGCCCCAGGCACTTGTGGACACGTTTTCAACCTCTCTGAGTACATAATGAGATGTGGAACTGCTGGCTCACATGGAAACATTATTTGTAACTTTTTAAGACTCCATCTGCTTTTACACATTTAATTGGGGCTGGTAATTTTGAAGAAATCTGTCTTGTTTGTAAGGAATTAAAATTATTTTTCATATTTCTATGAATGTTTAAGTTTTCCAAGTTGACAGAAAATGGATTTAATAAGAAGGATCATTCCAACTCAGCATACAGAAAACCAAACAAATTAAGCACTGTTAACCTTAGATATAATAAGTATAAAAAACTTAGAGGCAAACATAAGCTTAAAATAAAAGGGGAATTCAGATTTCATAATGAGATTTAACATATCACATTCTTAGTCCTAAATCTCCAACAGAGCAGGACAAAGAAAACATACCCTTGAAAACCAGTCTTAACCCACTTTCTGCACTATAGATAACATGTCGTCTCTAAAGTTTTGTGACTAGTTTCAAAATGGAATGATACATAGTTTTCACAGTAAATTTTGGTCAGACTACATTAAAGATGCAAACAAGGCAAGTCAGATACTACTTCTGTCACTTTGACCCCAGATTTTTTCAAGAAAGCCAATTCTTGATTACTGAGAAAGAAATCGCTTTCTGCGCTGCTACCCTGGCCCCCCGCTCTTCACTGCAACAGACAGGCCAACTGCCCCACTGAGGACAACACATGTAGTAGCTGGACAACATCTCCCTCAACACTGGCCATTTTATAATCACGTGTGCTGCAGAAAAGACAAGTCAAATGAGCAAGGTGTGAAACGTCCAACCCCTGAGCAGAGGTTGTTACCTAAGGTTTTCTCTTTGTTCCTGTTGCACTCTGAATCCTGCCGACCATCGGGGGGGTCTGTTCGAGCCTCTTGCCCGGGAATTTCCTCCCTTGCCTCCTGTGTGCAGTACGCTGGGCTCACCAAACTCCTGCTCTTTGTTAGAAAGTCACTGCTCACATCCTCTTCTAATGAGTGTTTGTTACTTGTGCCACCGCAGTTTGCATCCTGATGTTGAAGAATATCATTTGACTGAGAGTTACGCAACATATCTGCCTTCACCCCTAGCCCGCACATTCCAGCTTCTTCCATTGTGCCAATCACAAACTAGAGGGAAAGGGAGGAGAAAATAGATGGAAAGGGGGTTAAGTCAAATGTAATCAATCTTCACAATCAATCGCACACCATAGGTTGACAACTTTTTTTCTTAGTTTGTAAAATCTATGTAAACATGCGGGTCTCTAAGTTTCACTGAGAGGTGACCTAACTGTAAAGAAGAAGAAAATTAAAGTTAAAACAAATCACACAACTAAGCAGTACCAAAGGAAGAAAGAAATGCCATTTAGTTATACACCTAAACTTATTTCAAAAAAAAAAAAGTATCAAGTTGTGTTAGTGCCTGGCCAATAAAAAATAAACTTATTTCCCTATAAAAATTCACCACTTAAAATAATTAGCATCTTAAAAGGCACAAAATTACCCTAATGAACATTAATCATTCTAGTCTCATCCTCAGGGAGATGGGATGGCAGAGCTGGCTCCCAAGCTGTCTAGCAGAAACCCATGTTCCTCCAATATCCCATGGAGCTGGTACCACCGGACGACATCGTGGGACTCCCACGTCAAGTTCCGGCTGATAAAATGTGAGCTGAAGTGGTGACCTTCTCTTGGGTAATGAAACTTTTATTCTTTAAAGCACACATTCTTTCTCCACCATCTGGTCTTCACTCTGGCTGGATGCAAAGGTCTCCGAGCATCTAAGAACTGGCAGAGCCACAGGAGGAAAGCAGCCTGAGCCCTAAATCTCACATACACATAGAAGGAAAGCTGCCCTTCTACCACTCACACTGGACTCTTAGATGACTAAGAAAATTAATTTCTCTCACGTTAAGCCACAGACATTTTGAGATTTGTATTTTAAGCAGCTCTCACTGCCCTAACAAATATAGAAAGTAGGCATGGGAGAGACAGCTTCATTCTAGTATTTTATTCTCGAATCAGTAATTTAACTTTACTTTCTCTTCTACCATATCATTAACCCATTCATTTGAGGGGGTGTTTTCCCCCTTGTTAACACTACTTGGCCATATGATGGGGAGCAAATTTAAATTCTGTACATTTTCTCTCTGTATGAAAGAGGGCCTCTTCCTTTTTTGAATAATACAACTGAAGGGGAGGTGGCTAATACCTTTCTCTTATCACAAGTGGACAAAAGCTATTTTACAAAGTTAATAGGAGAACAGAGACTTATTACTTCAAGTTGTTCAACTGAAGAACTGAAAATAATCTGAAGTATCCAAGTAGCAGGTAATGGAGAGGTTAAGAGAACTAAATCCTTATCTTGTACATCTAATGCTGATAAATCAAGTACTGCACTTTTGGAAGAACAAACTGGTGCAGCCACTTTTAAAAACTCTTTCGCAATATGGACACCTTCCAACCCAGTTAATTCTACTCCTAGGATTTTACCCGAGTAGGTACGGGTGTGCAGCCAAAGGCCAAGAATGTTTAAAGCAGCACTATTTGTAATTGCCCCCAAACAAAATCAACCCAAATTTCTCTCAACAGAAGAATGGGTACACCATAGTATGTTCATGCCATCCAGCACTGAGAATGGACTAGAGGCAGCGTCACAGATGAGTCTCAGAGAATGCTGTCAGGAAGCTGCCAGAAGAATGCATAATGCAGGAAACCATTTACATATAAAGTTCAAAAATGGGCAAAGCTAATTGATAGTAGTAGAAATCAAGACAGTGTTTACTTTGAGGGGAAGGGTCCTCTAGGGGGCTTGGTAATATTCCATAGTTCTTAACCTGGATGGGGTAACAAAGATGTTCACTTTGTGAAAATTCATTAAGCCTAAACCTTTATGGTTTGTATACTTTTCTGAATATGTATTTTACTTTGATAAGGTTTATTTTTAAAGCTGCAATTTATATGAAGAGTTATGAAGAACTGAACCAGAAATATTTTTCTCTGGGGAGAGAGATTAGAGATGTGCTGCTTTTCAAGACGTTTTAAAAATAATGTACATGTAATATTTTCATTTCTTAAAAAAAACAATGCATTAAGGAGAAATGGGTTTAGAATTACGGTTTGATGTTTCACTCTTAAATTCTTTCTGAAAATTTAAAAATTCTCTTCCATATGTAATGCATTCCATAGAGCAGCGTCTCTCAAATGTAATCCAGAGGTATTAGGTCTACAAAAATTTCATAACAAGGTTTTAGGAAACGTCTTTTGTTAAATTTCATTACTGCAGAAACTTCTTAAAGCCATTAATATGCCCAAATAACATATTACAGAACTATTAATATCATACCAAATGCAAAATGATCATTTTAACACTGTATTATAGATATAACTACTAGTTCCACATCTATTTTATATCAAATATTAAACTGTCACATCCTCGTTGGGCATGGATAATGTTAACAGAAACCCTTTACACAAAAGCAATACAGAGAAAACGGAGAAAAAAACTCCAAGTACTATTAATACCATCTTCCCCAATTTCTAAAAGATAATTTTTAAACCTATTCCCTGAAAACCATTAGCCTAAGAACAGGGCTACAAAACCACAACGCTGGCTTTAAATACTGATGGAAGTCTGTTAAAAGATAATTAAAATGGAAGATTGCTTATCTCTAACACGTAACAGAATTTCTCAGAAGCAGAATGATAATAAAGCTCACATAATACCAGAAAACATGGTGTCAAGCCACATCAAAAGTCTAATGAGCAAGCAATTTGTTGGAAGGGGAAGCATAAATAATTTTCACTAAGGAAAAGCTGAGGTCTCTCCCAAGATCAATTTTAGTAAGAAAGCTACCTGAGATTGGAATTGGTTAATTTCCAGTTTTCCAGTTCTATTGGTGATTTTTCATAACATCTTTTGAGATATAATTCACATACCATACAATTCTCTGGTTTTCAGTGTATTCACAAAGTTGTGCAACCATCCTCACAATCAACTGTACAACACTTTAGTCACCTCGAAATGAAAGCCAGTACCCTTTTAAGCTATAAATCCCTAATCCTCCCAGCCCTAGGCAACTCATGTACTTTCTGTCTCTAAGATGTGGTTACTCTGAACATCCTGCATAATGATTTCAAGGTTCATCCATGCAGTAGCATGTATCAGTACTTAATGTCTTTTTATTGCCAAATAATATTCCATTGCATGGATATACCACATTTTATTTATCCATTCATTAATTAATAGATATTTGGATTATTTCCAACTTTGGTTATTATAAATAATTTTGTTAAGCTTAGTTATTGCACATTTTAAGTGTTAGAATCAATTAGTCTAAGTCCTTCAATTTTATTATAGTGTTTTTAAAATTTACCTATTTTTGTCTCATTTTAAAATATAAAATTCATGAATGCAAAATCAAAAATAATAATAATAATTTTGTTATGAACATTATAAAAATTTATTATGAACATTAATGTACAAGTCTTTCTGGGGACATATGTTTACTTTTTGCCAGGGTACATGCCTAGGAGAGAACTGCTGGGTCATATGGTCACCTTATGTTTATTCTGAGGACCCGCCACACCATTTTTCTAAGTAACCACACCATTCTACATTCCCACCAGCAGTGTGTGACGGTTCCAATTTCTCCACATCCTTATCAACACTTGTTATGTGTCCTTTTGATTACAGCCATCACAGCTGCTGTGAAGGGATCTCATCTAATGACTAGTGATGTTGAGAATCTTTTCATGTGCTTACAGACCATTTGTATATCTCCTCTGGAGAAGTTTTTATTTTTTAATTTTTAAAAAATTTTATTTATTATTGCATTAATTACTTTGGTGAGGGTGAATTAGGTTTGTTTATTTTTGGAGGACATACTGGGGATTGAACCCAGGACCTTCTGCATGCTAAGCATGCACTCTACCACTTGAGCTATACCCTCCCCACTGGAGAAATGTTTATTCAGATCCTTTGCCCACTTTTAAATTGGGTTGTTATGTTATTATTGAGATGTAAGAGTTCTTTATATGTACGAGGTACAAGCCCCTTACCAGATAAATGATTTGCAAATATTTTTTCTCATTACTGTTCTTCATTCTCTCAGTTTTGGAGAAAAGGCACAGTATAGTCACCTATTTCAAAATGTCATAGGAAACTTAACTAAAAGTTACTCTTTCAGATTAAAGCTGTATGTAATCAATAATAACTACATAGAAAAAAGACAGTTTAGAAAGGTCACATTGTTCACTTAACTCAAAATAATAGCTGGTGGCACTGAGTATAAATCAGGATATTAAATTAATCTGTGTAGTGCACAACCATCACATCTCATACTATAGTTTTTTTTTTGTCTTTTAATTGGTGTATTTTTTACCACAAAGTATACTTCTAATGTTATTTCATCACTCTCTATTTTTAGTTACTACTACTTCTTTTTTCTTCCCAGACACTCCTTTCACCTCTAAGCTTCTATCACACGTATTACATTATCACCCATATGGTAGGTACATCCTCCCAGATAGTGACAGATTATGCATAAAAGGTCCTCGAGTGTCAACTGATGGAAAACACAAGGGGCCAGAATGGCTGAAAACAAGTTAAGCATTACCACAAGTTTGAGAAAACTACCATTATTATTTTATCATGAGGAAGAAGACAGTATTACATTTCCCTTCTCTCCTGTGCAATTAATTTTGATGTACTTTTCACATTTGCTAATGAAAGACTTATACTGGCTCTACAAAATCTTCTTGTTTATGAATAAGCCCAGTTCCAGCTGGGCCTGATTCCAACCCTAGTCTACAAATACTCTTGAAATAGCAGGCCCTAATTTTCCCTACTTGAGACTCTGTACTGGACCATTCAATATGAAACAAATTCTTAGGGCCAACAACTTTAAGTTGTAAATGATTTCTCAACCTTCATCTCCTTTAGCAGAGAATTCTGTATCATGTGGCCAATACAACTTCCTACTCTGCCCTCTCTGATACCCATTCTGGACGCCTTTGTTTGGGTACAATCTCTCATATAAACAGCAGCAACAGCAGCTAACACAGAGCAAATACGACATCCAGGCACTACTGTAAGCACTTTCCTATATTAACTAATTTAATCCTCACAACGTCACAAGGTAAGTACCAATACTATCTCTATTTTACACATGAGCAGACTGTGGCATGCTAAAGTATCTAGCCTAAGGACACAGTTAGAAAACTGCAGGGCAAAAAATTGAACTGTCAGTCTAGCTGCTAAGTTCATGTTCTTAATGACAATGTAGTGCTTCAAGACTACCCTTTGCCATACAAACATCCTTGTCCTGACCCGGCCATCTTACAGAAGTCTGTTGAATAATTGGGAGAGATGCTCCCAAAATATTATATTTTAAAAGAAATTACAAAATAGTATGCATCATCTATTTTATACATACACATGTGTGTATATGTACGCACATATGTATATACACATACTCACACAAAGTGTTAGGAGAAAATACATCTAGATATTAATAATGGTTATTTCTAAATGGTGTAATTATGGGTGGTCCTTTTTTTTGCTTCATTGTATTTTCTAGTTTTACTACAGTGAATTTTTATTACTCCTGGAATTTAAAAGAACTCAAAAAGAAAACTACCCGCACTAACAACACTGGAAGCATCACAGAACATGCCTAATTTTTACTAAAAACTCTAAGCACAGTCATAGATAAAAATTAATCTTTTATGTAACATAAATGGATACTCAAATAAAGAAGACTATGACCTACAACCCAACAAAAATGGGCCATCATGAAGCAAGGCTTCACAGAAAAGGAAACACAAATAGCTTATCAACATATGATTAACTTTACTCACAGTAACAGAAATCCAACTTAAAACTATCAGATACCATTTTTCACATCAAAAACTTTGACAACACAGTGTGGAAGAGGGTGTGAGGTACTCTCAAGCACTCCTGGTCGGGGGATAATTAGTTTAACCACTAAAGACTCCAATTCAGGGTGAGGATTGTCTGGGAAGGGGACAAGGTAACATTCTGGGGTCCATGGGAATGCTCTGTATCTTGATGAGGGTTTGGGTTCCAGAGCTGCACGCAATTGTTAAAAACTCAGCATGTACATATTTAACATGGCTTCATGGGTGAAGGGATGGATAGATAAGTAAAAAAGCAAGTATAAGAAACTGTCAATGCATAGGAAACAAATTTATGGATACCAAAGGGGAAGGGCAGGAAGGGATACATTAGGAGTTTGGGATTAGTGGATACACACTATTATATATAAAATAGATAAACAACAAGGATCTACTGTATAGCACAGGGAACTATATTCACTCTCCTGTAATAACCTATTATGAAAAAGAATATATATGTATGTATAACTGAATCATTACGCTGTACACCAGAAAGTAACACAACATTATAAATCAACTATACTTCAATTAAAAAAAAGAAAGAACTGTCAATGATAGAAACTAGGTGGTGGCAATAAGATGTTCAGTATCAAATTCTTTCAACTTTATTGTATGTTTGAAGTTTTTCATAATAAAATGTTGGAAAAAAATCATCATGCCACATATGCTTTGACCCAACAAATTAATTTCTTATAATTTTTCCTACAGAGAAACCATTACATCTGTAAAGTGATATACATAAGAGATATTTATGCAGCATTATTTGTAGTGACAAAAAAATCAGAAATACCCTAAATGACAATTAATAGTGGACTGGATAGATCATCTGTCTACATCTATACAATGGAGTACTGTAGCATCTGTTAAAAAAATAAGGTCATTGTGTAATTACTGACCTGTAAGGATAGGCTGAAAAGCAAAAAAACAAACTACGCTGGAGTATGTACTATACTGCAGGCCATGATTGGGGGGGTTCAATGGGGAGGGGGGTGCCGTGTAAGTTTATGAGCAGGAGCTTATGTACAACCTCTGGAAGGAGACAAAGAATGGTATTAATGGAGGATAAACTGGGTGGGTGGGAATGGGAGGGGCAGGTCAGTGGGCTTACTTACGGAGCACACCTGTTTTTACCTTTTGAGTTAGGGACCACAAGTTACCTTCAAAACAGTTTCTTGTTGTTTTTAAATACCAAGATGAATAGAGTTCTCTAATACAGTACCTATCATGAGGAAAAACAAGAGGAGGAGGAAATGTTTATATAAATTCCAATCTCAAATGAAAATGAAACAATAAATAGTTTCAAGATGAATTTCTATTTGAACTCTTCCCTGAATAAAATCCTGAAACAAAAGCTATCACATTTTCATTCCATTTACCAGTCTATAGTCACAAGCAGCATGTGTAGCTCTTCTGTCCTGGCCTGAAAGACACTTTGAGAGCAGTCATTTACTACAGCCCTGACCCCCACATCCCAGACCCTAGCCACACCCTCTGTTAAAGGATCCATTTCCCAAATCTCCCTCCATCATCCCAACACTTGGAGCTGAGATGACCCCTTAACTGAAGAAGAGATGCCTTCAAAATGGACAGCCACCAGTTTATCAACAATTAATTCTAGGAACAAAGAATAACTATTATAGAAATTCTTACAAACAAACATGAACACTCTGTATTCACCTACTACTTGTAACAGCTTTTTGAATCAATACATTTGAAACTAAGATTGCATGGGAACTAAAAGCCTAAAAAAATGTAAGCTTCTTTCCCTTTTACTCTGTGAATAGAGAGAAAGATGAATAATTTTAAAGTGCAAGACTTTCACTGATGCTCCTTCAAATACTGTTGAAGCTAAAGAACCATATTTCTTTGGCTTATTTTGTTTAAAGAGCTTAAATGTTTTTAGTGATGGTTGTTCTTTTACTAAGACTGGCCTAAAGAAAAAACAAAAAAGCCAGCACCCACATTCACTTCCTAATTATTTCAACTACCATCTGCTTAAACCAGCTTGAATGCCCTGTAACCAGCGCCAGGCATGTGCTGAGAGCAGATCACTCGGGCCCTGCCAAGGGCCAGGGCGGCCCACAGAGGGAGCAGCGGAGAAGGATGTGTACACTGATGCATTTCCCCGGGCTGAGGTCCTTAGCATCCCTAGCTCCTCCTTGCCCACAGCCTTCAGCAGCACCTCCTGAATTATGGGGGCCCGATTGGCCCCACCCAGCAGGATCACCTGCTCGATCTCATTCAGATTCTTCTCGGCACTCTGGAGGGCCTGCTGCACGGGCTAAGCACCCAGTCAGGTAAGTCTGCACACAATTCTTCAAACTCGGCTCCAATCACCTTTGCCCTGAAACCCACATCGTCCATCAGGCCCGGGATCTGTGCCATGTGGTTGACATTGGCACTCAGGACGGTCTTGAGTCAACTGGCCCCACACATCCTTGGCTCCCTAAAAAGCTGGTCAGGTGCTCATGCGGCTGGAGCTCCATCTCCAGGCTCTCCAGGTTTGGTCAAATCCCACTCCCTGGATCCGCAGCTATGGCTGCATCCCCGCATCCTTAGTCTTCACTGTCTGTTATAAAGTAGGCAAAGGGACCCTTCAGAACCTACAAGCCCCATTACCCCATTTAACCTTCTCCACTCCACTGAGAGGTGGGCCTTACTTTTCCCAGAAAAGGAAAGTGAGACTCAGTGAGCTCAAGTAACTTGCCCAAGATCATATTAAAGTCAGTATAAGGGGTCAGCAAAATTCAAAACCAGGTCTGTCAAATTCAAGACCCTATGTTCCCACCATTACCCTACTCCCCTCCGTTCACACCGCAGCCTTGGAAAATGAAGTTCAAAGTCAAACAGGCAGTTACAAAACAAATTTAAGAAATTCAATGTCTAAAAATACACAAGTTGCTAGATGTACCAGTATGAATTTAGGAGCACACTGGGGAAGAGCTGGAGAATTTTTAGCAGTCATTAACTCTGGATTTAAGGAGGTGAGACAGAACTAATCTGGAGGTAGGGATATCTTTAAATAATATTAAGTGATTATATTTAAGGTATTAGGGTTTTTTTGTTTTGTTTTGTTTTACTTTTTTGTGTCTTCAGATAAGCTAAATTATCTCTAAAAAGCCCTTCAACCCTGTGTTTCTAATAACTTACCCTAAGAGTCATCAACTGCCAAACAGGAATGTGAAGACAAGGGTGCGTGCTTGCCCGGGCCCGTGCGGGCCAGCGCCGGGGCGGTTAGTACCCAGGACACCAAAGACGCTCTCTGCTCTCGGCATGTCTGCTATAGGCCTTGATTGATTTTGGAAATGTGAACCTCTCTCCTAAACATTTCCAGTATTTTGAGGGGCTTTCACATTTCCAAATACAAATTTTACAAACCTACCATTTTCATATGTTTTTGTATTATTTTTTAAAATGGATGGATGGAGTTGGTGGGTTCACGTGCTTGTTAAACTAGAAAAGTGGCTTCAGCTTTAAACATCACTTAAAATGGTCTATATACTAAGGCTATTTTAAATCATTCTGGATAGCAAAGTTTTTCACACAGCTAACACTTTATCATTCATCTCAAAATTGTGTTTTAATCATTTTAGACCAAAGTTTTAAAATATGTATTCCATAACTCAATGCCTCCTTAAATAGTCTGTCTTACTGTGTTAGAACAAAGGAATGAAATGGAAGGGTTTTTATTTTTAACAGATAAAATGATATAATTAAGTTCTGCTGTACTTGTTTCTATGATACGCCTATATTCTTTAAGACAATAATTTCTTAATATCTCAAAATATAAACTCCTAAACGTGAGATCTCATTTTTATTTCAGATATGGAATACTTGTCTGAGACTTCCTAATTATATAGCACTGTCTTCAGAAACAGGCCACATAGACCCATATATGGGAATTTACTATATTAAAAACAGTGTCATATCAAATTGGTAAAGGAACTAAACAATCTGAGATATCTCCCAAGCCTTATGGGGGTAAAAAGTGATAAGCTGTCTCACCCCTCCAGATATATCAAGATTGAAACATGAAAAATGAAACCAACAAAGAATTAGAAGTTCTAAGTAAAAATTTTTTCATAACCTTAGCAAGTGGAAAAGGCCTTTCTCAGGAAATCAGACAAGTGAGAAGCTATTTTACTTTTTAAAGAAGAGATCAATTTACTAAATAACAATCGATAACTTTGGACTAGCCAAAAGACTACGTTCATAAGGGTTTCAAATGAGTCAGAGACTCAATTTTCAAGGGTTTGTGAATAAGTAGATCATTGTTAAAGAACTAAAAATGCCCAACATACAAAAGTGTGTTCAACCTCCTTCATAATTGAAGAAATACAAATAAAATGCAAATCAAAGTAATACACTATCTTTTACCAACCAGATTTAGAAGAATGATTTTTAAAAAACCCTTCATGTGGGCAAACAGGTCCTTCAGTACAGTCCTGGGAAGTCTACTGGCAGGGTGTTGGTTTTGCAGAGGTATTTAGCAACATTTCTCAACGTCTGAATGCACTTTCATTTTCACCAGCGACTCCACTGTAGTTTATCCCACAGATATTCTCACTCAAGGGCAAAGGCTATTCAGCAAACCACCGCTTGTTACCACGCACAACTACCGGGATGTCTACCAGTAAGGAACTGGTTAAATAAATAATGGTCATCCACACAAGGTAAAACAAGGCAGCTATTCAAAAGAATAAGGCAGAGCCATGTCACTACGGACAGATCTCCAAGGTATAATTAAGTAGGGAAAAAGAAACATCTGGTCCAGGATGAACACATCAGTATAAACAAAAATGTATTGGTACAGAAGCCAGTATACAAAGAAAATTTTTCTATATATTCCTAAAACTGTTCGCCATGTACAGTATTATAAAAAATATTATTATATTTTTTCCACTATTCCACCACATACCAACCTTCGAGCCTAAAGACCTGCAGGAGTTTGTCTCGAAGCAGTTCATGTCATCTTCTCTCTTTTCCCTGCTCTATGGACCTCTGTATCTGTCCCCCCCAATCTTTACACTACATCCTCTACTGGATTATTGTGGGAGTAGGATCTACTAAACATGATTTTTTTTTAATTGAAGTATAGTTGATTAACAATATTGTGCTAGTTTCAGGTGTACAGCAAAGTGATTTGGTTATACGTATACATATGTATATATCTCTATTCTTTTTTTTTTCCCCAATTCTTTTCCCTAAGCATGAATTTTTGTAGCCATTCTGGCTTATTTCCTTCTTAAAACAATTCTGAAAATTGAAATATCTCATTTAAACTTGGCCTCAATTTATAACCATGGCTAGGATATCTGCCAAATTGCTTTACCAGTTTAAAAAAAAAAATTTAGTCATGGATAATGAACTCTTTCCAAGTACAATCAGATGGTAAATAGTAAAGCCTACTGTTTGAGACATATGGGATACACAAAAGAGGGTTACGTTAACAGAGTATGTATGAGGAAAAGTTCCGAGTGAAGGGAGGGAGGAAAAAACCTAACATTTACTAACTGCTATGTGCCAGATATTTAAAAATACATTATTTAATTTAGCCTTACAATTCTAAGATAGTGAGAATATTTTTCCATTATACAGATAAACAAGGAAGCAAAGTAGGAAGGGAGGGAGGGAGAAGAAAGCCATTATCTGAGCCCTACATGCACTCAGCCTGGTATGGACGTAATGCTTCTATGGGGAAGGTCCTCAAGAGTGACATCTAAAGTTAAGAAACACTGAAATATCCAAATGTCCATCGATGGATAAGCTGGTGAAGGAAATGTGGTGCATACAGGCAGACCTTGTTTTATCATGCTTCACTTTGTTGCACTTCGCAGATATTGTTTTGGGGTTTTTTTGTTTTGTTTTGTTTTTACAAATTGAAGGTGTGCGTGGCGACCCTGCATTGTCAGATAATGATTAGCATTTTTTTAGCAATGAAGTGTTATTTAATCAAGGTATGTACATTATTTTTTAGACATAATGCTACTACACACTTAAGAGACTACAGTATCGTGTAAACATAACTTTTATATGCACGAGGAAACCAAAAAATCCACATGACTCACTTTATTGGGTTATTTGCTTTATTGCGGTGGTCTGGAACCCAACCTGTGCTATCTCCAAGGTGTGCCTGTATATACATACATTAGGACATTATACAGCCTTAAAAAGGAAGAAAATTCTGACACATGCTACAACACAGATGAACCTGGTAGACATCACGTTAAGTGAAAAAAGCCAGACACAAAAGGACACACATTGTATGATTCCACTAATATCAAATACCTGAAGCAGTCAACTTCATAGAGACAGAAAACAGAATGGTGGCTGCCAGGGGCTGGGGGCAGGGTGGATGGAGGACAGAGTTTCAGTCTGGGAAGGTGACAAAGTTCTGGAGATGAATGGTGGGACAGCTTGCACAGCACTGTGAATGTCTCAATGCCAAAGAACTGCACACCTAAAAATGGTTAAAACGGTAAATTTTATGTTATGTGTATTTTACCGCAGAAAGAAATACAATGAATCATGATTTCAAATGTTCAAGCCTTTAGCAAATAAAACTTAACTTTATACAGGTCATCAGGAATTAACTGTAAAAATATTCTGATTGCTAGGATTACTGAATCGCTCCATTAGCAAGATAAAGCAGTTGAGTAGTAATTGGGATGCCATATTCCTCAAAACAAGTCTTAGGAAAAGGCCCAGGAAAAATAAACCTATTCTCTTCTGGCAAAACAGTACCGAGGAAGATGAAACAAGAAAAAGTAGACCCCACTTCTGATAAAATCAAAGGGCAGTGGTTCTCCAGTACACTCTGTGGACCCTTCCAGGTAGTCTGCAGGCTCAAAAACTATTTCATAGTAACACTGAAATGGCATTTGTCTTTTTTGGTGTATAGGTGTGTAGGTGTTGACACCTACACTGATGGTGCAAACGTTATCATGACTAACACTTCTGACTCCTTAGAACAAATCAAGGCAGTGGCACCAAAATATATCAGGAGTCATGGGTTTCATCACTATACCATGTACTCAAGGTGGGGGTGGGGACAGTTCACCTAAAAATGCCCTTGGGGAAGCAATAAAAAATTATTAATTTGTATTAAATCTCAACCCTTGAGTACACATCTTTTTCTATTCTGTGTGAGGACACAGAGCACTTCTGCTACACAACAAAGTATGCTGGGGATCTTGAGAAAAAGCACTAACGCAGCTCTTGGAATTATGAGCCCAACTGGCAGCGTTTTCAAGGATCACCTTTTTGTAGTCCTTTGAAGGACAGTCTATGCGTGTGTATTCAGACTTGGGTATCTGGCAGACATTTTCTCCAAAATATGTGAAGTGAGCCTGTCACTTCAAGGCAAACAACTCAAAGTGTTTGTTGTCAAAGATAAAATAGTGAGTTTTCAAGCAAAATTTAGAGTTTTTAAAAACTATCTGCCACCATGAGCTTCCCAATACTTAAAAAGACTTTTCTGTGGAAATCAGTGGTGATATTAACAAGATTTTGATATTGTAAAACAAAACGTGCTAACAGTTGGAAGAGCAACACAATTCAGTAAATCAGTACTTTCCAAATGACTAACGGATGATGTTACAAAATGATGCATGGGAGAAAACATCCATTCAAAGTGCAAAACAGACCCAGAGTTTTCAAACTACGAAAAGTTCAATGGGGTTTCAGATCCCACACTGGCAACTAACCTGCAAGAACAACTACTTGCCAAGTTTTGGTGTAGTATCGAAGAATTTCCACCATCATCTAAAAAGGCTATTAAAATATTCTGCCCTGTTCCAGCTACATATGTGTGTGAGGCTAAACTGTTCATACACATCACCTAAACTGGCACACTGCCGCAGACTGAAGCAGCAGCAGAGACAGAACTCAGCTGTCTCCTACTAACTCAATCATTAAAGAAATCTGCAAAAACGTAAAACAATGCCACTCTTCTCAACTCTTAATCTGGAAAATCAGCTACTTTTAATTTTACAACAGTATTTACATGAACGTGTAGAAGGCAGCTTCTGACAAGGCCCCCAACAATCCTCAATCCTCGAGGTATCCACGACCTTGTATAATCACCTCCCCTTGAGTGTGGGCAAGACCTAGTAACTTCTAAGGAAGAGAGAATTTGGCAAAAGTGAGAGGACATTACTTCTTTGATGATGTGATGAAGGACTGCCCCTCCTCCGCCATTGCGCAGGCACTCTCTCCTCGCTACTCTGGTGCAGCAGCAGCCATGCTGTGAGGTGTCCATGGAAAGGACCCCGTGGCAAGGGACCAAGGGAGTCCTCCAGCCAACAAGAGCTCATGAGGAACCAAGGCCTCAGTCCAACAACTTGCAAGGAATTGAATCCTGCCAACAACCACCCGAGCGAGCTAGGAAGTGGACCCTTCCCAGACAAGCCTTCGGATGACAGCAGCCCACCAGAGGTGGAAGCAGAGGACCCAGCTAAGCCAGTTCTGATGGACAGAAACTGAGATCATAAATGCTGCTTCAAGCACTAAGTTTTGGGGTGATAGTTATACAGCAATAGACAACTAGTACACCACCAGCTGATCTTTTCAATTGAATAATCATCTGAAAATTGTTTTGACTTCTAAAATATAGGAAGCATTATTAGGTATAACCCAACTAAATGAAAACTCCTTGGGATTCTCATTTTTAAGTGTGCAGAAAGATTCTGAAACCACAAAGTTTGAGGACTGCTGTGCTGGCTGCGGTGGAACATGGACAGCGAGGGACTCGGCCAGCTCAGTCCAGCCACGGTCCGCGAGGGCTCCCTGTCTGGGCACCCAGAGCCGAGCAGATTCATCCCCAGGGAACACGCCAGGTGGGAGGACAGAGACGAGAGAGCCGGGGCCTTCCTGTTCAACCACACCGAACAAATTAGCCTTTCCCTTTGGGCTGTGACTGGTGTACCGTACAGTATAACCACATGGGTGGTGAGGGAGAATTGGTATAAACCATTTTCCCTTGGCCTTTCTTTGTTGCTGTGGTTCATTCAGAAGCTTCTCCAACAGTACTTGATATATTCCCTCACGTAACCCTCAGAACTATCTTAAAGGCAGGTATGATGAACAAATAGCTTCAGTGATCAGGTAATTTTAAGTAATTTGTCCAGTCACAGACCTAGCACTTGGAAAGCAGACACTGAACTCTTATCTTTCTCTACATATTCCAAAGAGTATGTTCTTCCAAGGGTACGTTAAAAATAAACAGGTGTGGTTATGGTCACACAACTCCAAATATACTAAAACCAGTGAACTGTACTCTGTAAGTGGATAATTTGTATGGTATGCATACATCATTTGCCTTTTACTCAAAGGATGATGGCATGAGATTTCACACTTACTTCTATAGCCATTTCTTTTATTAAAAGGAAGGGTGCTGGACTCCATGATTTACAAAATCACTTCTAGCTCTAAAATTGTAATTCAGTGATTATCAGCAATCTGAGAGATACCTGAACTAGCCTAAACACCTATCTAGGCAGCAAAAGGGTCAGGAAATAAGATTTTAATGCCCAAAGCTACAGCACTATGCTGGGGCTTGATCTATTTTGCCAAAGGGAAGGAGCTGAGCCACACATTCAGCACCTTCAAGTCACAGACTCTTAAGAAAATGGTCCTCTACTTTTTATGAGTGATCTAAGTGCAACATCCCTGTCCCAATTTTATGGAGTCATCCTTCCTCAGTTCCACATGGACCAATCATGATGCACATCTGAAACATCAACCCTTCTCTTTTTACTTGTCCTACTGAACCCAGCCACTTCAGCTTTTTGTTACCACTGTGTTGTGTAGACTTTGAGAGGTTTAAAAGGCTCCCTCTAAAACTTTCAATTCATCCAAATTACATTTGGAGGTGACTTTGCAGGAAGGTACACGGCAGCACACCTCCAAAATGATGTATCTTAAGGTCAACGTAGGGCCTAAGGGAATGAAACAAATGGTAGTAAAGATATAAGGCTCAAAACTCCCCAGGTTCCTGAATTACAACCACTTTCCTATACCCACAATGGCCCAACCCCACCCTTTAAAATTTGTTTTCATTCAGCAAAAACTAATACTCGTTTTACGTAACACCAAGTTCTACTCACATTCAACAAGGAACACATTGTCATTTACTATCCTTGAGAAATGTGTTTAGAGAGCACAAGACACATGGAATATGGGTAATGCCTTTGGAGCCAAAAGACCTCGGCCTCTGAACAGACCACTTACTACCTCCTGGGTGGCCATGGGGAGATCAACCTCTCAGTTTCCCGATCTGTAAACCAGGGATGTACAGGACCTACCTTCTAGAGTTGTAAGAAGATTAGATACAATGAATATATATTGCTAGCATGTTGCAGAACTGTTTATAATATCTGAATAAAGATACAATTTACAAATTATGCAAAATGCCTACATTCTTACTTTTAATATTGCCCACATGTCAATTCAAAAAATCCTTAAAGAAACATGTTTCTAAGCAACTGTACCTCTTCCTCACCAAACCATCCTACTTTGACCTGAGACAAGGAAAAACAGAAAAATGAAAAAGTGATAGTTTAGCAATATTACTCATGACAGTCGCAGAGTGGGAGGTGGGTGATGATAAGAGGACAACACTGGTCATTTAAAATATCTTTTCCTTCAAGAACATTTAAGTAGTTATAAGCAACAAGAGAATTTCAACTAGGAAATAAAGTAAATCATAAAAATATACTCCAGGTTCAAACCCTTAAAGGGTCATCTGGCCTATTTTTATCCTCTTCTAGAAACGCTCCACTTGGGAAAAATTTAACCGTAGCTAATTCTCAATGTTGATGAATACTGTATTAAGCTGATATTTCACTTTATACACTTTACTGTTACATTCATTATACTAACTTAAAGTTACTGATAATCACAACAGAACCAAACAAACAGGAACTGAGGAGGAAGGGGGCGGGAAGGGGAGGAAGAAAGAGGCAAAGGGATTTCTTTGGGATGTTGGGTTAGAACTTCCCAGGTGACAGAATCTGCGCGTGGAGTAGGGTACGTCAGTTGTATTATCAATTACACAATTAAATACCAGCTCAAGGCCAACTTTACCAACTCTGAGCTGTGCTATTTAAGCAAGGTTTTCTTTTGGACTGAGCTTCAGATGCCCTATCTATATCTGCAGAGATAAGGAAATATTAGATAGAATGTCAATTTTAAGTGCCTAGCACAATGCAGGAAATAGTGAGAACTCGGAATCCTTTCCTTTGAAACACAACTCTCTAAAAAGTATAAAATCTGAGCAGCTTATTTATTGAAAAGAAATCTATTATAGTGACTCCTTCCGTGAAGAATCTCACACAAAGGCAAATCACACACACTGTTTTATAAAGTCTGGATTTGGCGCACACATTTCTAAACAAAACTTCTCTAGTCAAGACCAATATAGAGGACACCAAATCATATACAACACCTACCAGTAACATAATATATCAACGTAGTATATTATGATCGATGAAAAGTGGTACTGCTGGAGGGACTGCTGTATCTGGTCTGCTCTCATTACTGCTTTGCCTGTTTGGTTCTTCATGAAAATAAAATTTACCAAAGCTTGCTGACAGAGTGACAGGGTTAATGATCACTGGGTGGGTGGGTGGGGAATAAACTAGGAGTTTGGGATTAGCAGATACAAACTACTATATACAAAACAGATAAACAACAAGGTCCTACTGTATAGCACAGGGAACTATATTCAATACCTTGTAATAGCCCATAATGAAAAAGAGTATGTACATATATGTAGAACTGGATCACTATGCTGTACACCAGAAACTAGCACAACATTGTTAATCAACTATATTTCAATTTTAAAAAATGTATTCCAAAAACACCTATTAAAAAGAATTAGATGACACTGTTGCAAATGGAAGATCACTTTGGTTCTTACTACTTAATTTCTGTGGCAGAAGAGTGGAAATTCATCATCAAGTCCACAAATGGGAAGAAAAGGTAATGAAATGGTTTCTTCCCATCCCATACTCTTGCTCCATCCTGACCTGATTTCTCCTCGTTATGGCTATCACAGAGAGATTCTGGGAAAAGGGAATACAAAGGTTGGGAGACAGAGAAATGAATCTTTCATATACTATCCCCTGCACACCAAGTAAAATTCGCCACACCTGGCACAGTGCTGAATGTGTCACATTGACTCTTACACTTCACAACAATCCTATGTGGTCGGTGTCAGCATCATCCCCTCTTCACAGTGATGCAACTGAAGCTGAGAAGGATTGCGAAACCTGCCCAAGGCTGCACAGCTAGGAAAAGGCAGAGAGCCAGGAGTCTTGAGCAAACCCATACTATTTGCCCACTACCCACTACTTATTACCATAGTGTGGATGAAAGGGTACTGGATTCCAGGTTCGACTTCACGCCTTAGGCAAATCACCTGACCTTGCTGAGCAATTTATCGTCTGCAAATGAGGACAATGACAGCTGCCCAGCCTTCTCCACAGCATCTGAATGACACTGAAAGAGTTAATCTATCTGCAAATATGCCATAAAAACTAAAGGGGCACCATGTACATGTAAGACTGAGCAGAGGTTCCATGTATCTTCATCCTTCCTATTTGACCTAAAAATAAATTTAATAGTAGTTAAATACTTTTTAACACTCCAAGAAAAACTTTAAGGGAAAAAAATCAATCTTAGACATTCTGGAAAGGCAAAACTATAGAGTCTGTAAAAAGATCAGTTTGGGGGAAGAGAGGGAGGAATGAGTTAAATTTTTAGGGCAGTGAACTCTTCTGTATGATACTGTAGCAGTCGATATATCTGTCAAAACTCTTAGAATGTAAAATATCAAGAATGAACCCTAATGTAAATTATGGACTTTAATTAATAAGAATATTTCTAACAAATGTACCACACCAATGCAAGATATAAATAATAGGGGAAAGGGGTACATGTGAGGGGATAGATGGGAACTCTGCAATTTATATTCATTGTCTGGTAAACTTAAAACTGCTCAAAAAAAAAAGGTTTTAAAACAAAATTTAAAAAAACTCAACCTTGTAAAACAAAGTCTACATAGGGATTTAGGAATTAGTATGAATGAGCTTGGCATTCTAAAAATGCCTGGAATACTTGACAATGTAATATCCCATCTTTTTAGACCAATATTGTCCAACAGAACTTTACGCAATGATGGAAATATTCTAGATCTGCTCTAATACAGCAGTCACTAGCCACATTGGCTATCAAACACTTGAAATATGCCTAGTATACTGAGGAATGGAATTTTTAATTTCATCTAATTTTAATTAACATTTAAATAGCCACAAGTGGCTAGTGGCTATCATCTCAAACAGCAGAGTTTGTCTAAAATTCAAGAGCCCCATAGAAATGTATTGTAATGGGGGGTGGGAGGGGTGAGTGTATCTTAGTAGTAGAGTGAGTGCTTAGCATGCACAAGGTCCTAGGTTCAATCCTCAGTACCTCCGTTTAAAAAATAAAAATAAAAACAAAAATAAAAATGTACTGTAGCATCAACTTTAAAAGAAAAAAGTTACCTCAAGAGACCATTCAAATGGATGTAGTTGTGAGACAATGCCACAATTCCCTAAGTCAAGAGTGAATGAAGGGTGGTTAAAATAACCAGGAAGCAACACAGCCCATCTGCAACTGTTTCTCACTTTAAGTTCCATAATGTAACCCAATAGTGGCAAAACGGTCGCTTTTCCTTGAATTCCTTCAGTATTTTCAAAACAACCCGATTAGTTAAACATCATTTCTGCTTCCTGAAAAATAGGGCAGAGGTCAAGTTAGAATTAGGACTATGTTTTCAAGCTGGTGACCCAGAGGAAATAAAAAATGAAGGGTCGTAAGGAAATAACATAAACTTGACTTCTGCAAACCTAAGACAGTCACCCAATTTTTTTAATGAAAATTCAAGAACTAAGGTTTAATCATGTATTTCAATTCCACGTCACAGGAAATCAAAAGAAAACAAGATGCCTAGAAAAGCGTGAGCAAAGAAAGGTGCCTGAGGTAAGTCAACAAAAATGAAATGGTAGAGACACACAGGGCTATTCTTATCCAGCTGTTAACCAGAGCGCTACTCAAAGGGTCATTACCTCTTGGTTGTTTCAAATGATAGTTGATTAAAGCTCAGTTCCTAATTCAGACTTTTTGTCCTTATCCCAGTGGCAAAAAAGGTAACTCATGTCCTCAATTGCAGTGACTTTTTCTCAGAGTCCTCCCCTGGGGGTCCTATGAAATCAAACACTGAGATTGGCTCCCCACCCTCAGGGAATAAGTGCCGTGTCCAAAGTGATGGTGTTGAATCCCTAGAGTACATTCGGTCCACAGCTTCTTTCTCAGTTCTGCAAGTGCTGGATCTTTCTTTTAGAGTACAAAGAGAGGGAGAGAAAGAGGTAATTGAGAAGTAGTAACACCCTCATGCAGAGAGACATGAAAACACCTGACCTTAGAAATAGGTCCCAAAAGCTAACTCTTCACACTTTGCCCAGAGGTAGACGGAACCTTTGTTCTCCTTTTTCAAGTTCACGAACCGCATTAGAAAAATACTATTTCGTAAGTTGACACAGGAGTGATCTTTAACAGTATTCAAATGCTTAATTAGGTAATATTAAATAGCCCCGACAGATCAAGCAGGACGTCCAAACAAGTTGAACGTTTCAATATGTTCAACTGCAAGGAGAAAGAGGGGTTTCCACCTTCCCAGCCCTTTTCCCCCTCACTTCTCTATTCCTGGGCCCAAAAGCCCTGTACCCTGGTCGTTGTGCAATCTTTTTCGAACTCCACCCACTGACTCCAGAACAAGTGGAATTCTCCCATTCTGAAGGTCTTGATTTTCCTGTATCCAGGGAGACACTGAAAACTCCTTGACGTGAGTCAAGTAAGGCAAGGGGAACGGTCCAGCCTGACTCCCAGATTAAGAGAGACCAAAGGCCAAGGTGGGGGAGGCGCTCAAGTTTCCGCTCACCAAGGGGGTAAAAAAAAAAAAAAAGGAAAGGAAAGGTGAAGGGATAAAGAGCGACAAGGGGAAGGGAGGGCTGGATTGGGAAGACCGGCTCTCTGCGATGCTGCTCGCAACTCTCCGGAACCCAGGTCCTCCAGCATCGCCTCCCCATCGCCCGCCCCACGTGCAGCCAAGCCGGTGGCTCCCAGAGAGGAGCTCCGGGGCCTGGGTCCCGGGGGCCGAGCGGTCCCGCTCGCCTGCCCGCGTAGTGGAGGGGAGAGCAGGGGGCGGGGGAAAGGGGGCGCAGCGCAGCCCCGACTCCCGCGCGGTTATCTTACTGCGCAACAGCCTAGCCCGCGTCGCCCAGGCGCACCCGCAACGCGCCCTGCACACCTGCCCTGCGCGAGGAGGGCGAGCCCGCGACCCCAGGCAGCACCTAGACGGCGGCGCCCAGGGCTGGGAACAAGGGAAACCCACGGTAGGCGGGGGCTGGGATCAGCAACACCTGGTGCCCGGGGCCCCGCGGCGCCGGCTGCACGTGGCTGTCATACCTGGCGCGCCCCCGCCAAGCACGCCAAGCACCCCTTCCCGCTCCCACCAGGCTGCGCCCCCTGCTTTCCCTCCCGCCTCCGCCGCGCGCCCCCAAACCCCAACCATCGCCCCTCCCACCCCATCCATCCCGGTCCCACTCCCCCAACCTGCTCCCACCGTCGTCACCCCCAGGAGGGAAGGGGGCCGGATGTTCGTCCAGTGGCTAAGGGTAACCAGGGAGAGTGAAGAGGTGGACCCCGAAATAGCTAGCCCCAGCATTCCCCCGGCCCGGCACAACGCGGGCGCCTCCCCCCCCAGACCGACCTTCTGCCGCGGGCTGCGTCGCCGTCCGCTCCGTCCGGCCTCAACCGCCTCCTCAGCGCCGCCGCTTCTTCCCCGCGCAGCCTCCTCTACCCGCGTCGCCATGAGGTGACGGCAGCAGCCAAACAAGCGGCCCGACAAGGGGCACGGAACCTCACGGGGCCTCGTGCCCCGCCCCTGAATCCCTCCGCCAATCGCCGTGAGCATTGCTCCCCACGTGACCGGAGGAGGTTGGCCCCCCGAGGGAACGGAGTGGGATGGGGGTGGGGAGCATTGAAGCCTGGGCTGGGCTTCTGCAGGGCCGAAGGGCGAACGGAGGCCGCGCGAGTCTGGGCCAACTGAAAACTGGACTCCCGAACCGACTACAAGTCCCAGCAGGCGGCGCGGCCACGGCTCGCGGGCCCGGATCAGGATTGGAGCGTAATGCGGCGTTCTGAGATGGGGCGAGTATACACTGTGCTGCGCGTGCAGCCTACTGGGACTTGTAGTTTTCTGGGGACCACCTACCGGTACCGGAAGGTATTCTTTATTATCCTGGAGGAAAAGTTTAGAAATATTTCAGGGTTTGGGAAGGACCATGGTCGGGGACACGTTGTGCTTTTGTTGCTCTTCTTCGAAATTGAGCCTGAATGATTGAGGGGTAAGGGGAAATACTTCGCTACTTTCAAGGTGGGAGAGATGTAAGAATTTGAGGTTTCTGGCTCAGACACCTGCCGTGAGTCCTGTCCCTCCACCAGAGTTCTCAGCACTGTTTACCAGTCCCGAGCTCCTGCGGAATGGTGGCTGCATCGTGCTCACCTGGCTGGACCGCCCGGGCTTCTAGCACAGTTCTCCGCACTTGGCGATTAATACACATTGAACGTATCCGGCTTTCTCTGCCAGTCGTTTCGTTACTGATTTTTTTTTTTAAACAAACTCGTTTGCTGAATTCGTTTTTTTGTCTTGAAGTGATTGCGAAGGGGATGGAGTTTTTCTTAGGAATACTCCTTATTTACATCTGATAGAACCAGATCTCCAATGACCGAACTTCTGACAGTACCAGACCGGCATGAAATCCTGGCATGTTGCCTTAAATAACTCATTATGAAAATTTGTGTAAATCCTATGGCTTTTTTAAAATTAGAGAATACAAAACAGTGGGAGCAGGCGCCAAAAAAAAACAAAAAACAAACTTACATTAAGAGTAAATTGCAATATTGAGGGAATTCCTTCTGTTACTTATTTCTGTAAATTTGAAGAAAGACAGAACAACTCAGTTCAGCTTTGAGATTTCAAAACTAGAGCAATTGATAACTAACCCATACCCAGACTTTATATAAAGCTGATGGCCTCAGCGACTATTCTTAAAAGCAAAAGTCCTAGCGAGATGCAGAATAAATCTATCGGAAATTCTTCTTTTAACTCGTCCAGGGATTTGAGTGTCAAAATGTTAAATTATGGTTAAAGAGAACACCGTGCAGCTACTAAAAATGATAAACGTTTTTTAAATTGACCTAGAAAATATACATAGCATAGTGGGCTTTAAAAAAAATCCATTTATATAGAATTGCCTCTAGGTTTATAAAGAGATGTTTAGAAGGACATTAATCAAAATGTTCATGTTTTTCCCTGGGAGATGAGACTTGGGAGTATTTTGACTTCATGATTTTATGTATTGTGTGAGTTTAAGTACATATGGAACAAAAAAATCAATAGTTGCCTTTATTAAGAAAGCACAAGGACTATGCAAGTGGTGACCTCAAATCTTATGAGAAATGAAAAATATTTTAATTGTGTTTGTTTTATTTATACGTGTTCTTTTTTCAAAGGGATTTGGAAGGCTAGTAAACATATATAAACAATATGCCACAACAGTGTGTAGATACATGGATATATATCATATCATTCGTTTATAGACAAATAGAGAAATGAGAAGAAAGTGAAAGTGAAAGAAGGATGGGAAAAGTAAGCTGAAGTTATGGGACCCATAAAACACATGCCTTGAGAGTCTCGTCCACAAGCTGGAGATGAGCTATTTATTTTGAGATTCTTGACATTAGAGAAAAGAGAAAAACACAATTTACAGACTGATTCACATCACAAAATAAGAACCAACCGGGTGCTCGAGAGAAACAGCTAGTACTGCTCCCGTGAGAAATAGGAATTTCACAAGTCTGCTTCTTTTTGTTTGTTTGTTTGGGGTTTTTTTTTGGGGGGGTGATAATTAGGTTTACTTATTTATTCATTTTTAATGGGGATTGAACCCAGGACCTTGTGCATACTAGGCACAAACTCTACCACTGAGCTCTACCCTTCTCCCTCACAGGTCTGCTTCTTACAATGTCTTTAATGGAGGCGATGTTGGCTTTTAAATCTGTCCAAAAGTTCTCTGATGCTCCTCCTTCCAAAGGTGGAGTCTGATTCCCTGGTTCTTGCTCCCAGGTTTAGGGATTGGATTAGAAGGAAAATAGTTTAGCTGGAGGGATATGTAGCTTCCCAGGCTGGGGAGACAAAGAATAGCTTCTGCCTGGCTCTCCGGGTCTTGGATCGCTCTCTTCTTCCCTGGGTCAGACTAACCTGATTTTGGTAGACCCATTCTTTGTTTAGAATTTTATCTTAAATATCTTCAAAGAGGTTACTGTCAAGCCTTAGCCCAAGGCTGTGAAAAGCCCTGAGCTTATCTCTGCTGAGATCCCTTGCTGGGGTTATATTTTAGGTTTTCAAGGGCTGTCATTTCTTTTTGTCCAAGTCTTTAAGAGGCACCCCTTGTTCTGTCTGCATTAATTATTCTCACATTTGCTCAAGGAGTTGTCTCTGTTTAGAACTGTGTCTGCCAGAAAGATGAAGGTCACAGGAAAAACAGCTCCTCACCAGTAGCGGTATATTCTCCCCAGGCTCCCTCAAGGCCATGAATACCTGAATACAGCCCACTTATTCTTATGTTTAGTAAACAGCCAGGAGCCTGAGACACAAAACTGTTTCTTTAAGAGTAGTCAGCTTTCAGTGATTCCCCTAGCTCTCAGTCCTTTTAAGAGGCCAACTCGCCACTATAACAGAAGCAGGATTCTGTTGGACTTATAGCCAGTATCAGGGAACTGGAACCCTCAGAGCTCATAGCTGGACCCAGGGCCATTTAGAGGTTTGGCCTGACCCTTAAGGGAACAGGCTTCAGAGTGCTAGGTTCTCATACCCTGTCAGTGTAAGGGTGAGAAGTGTCTCAGAAGTTTTAAACAATACACGTATCTAGTATATCATTAATTTCAACAATGTGAGCCCATTTCTGACACCCATCATACTGGCTAACAAGCTACTAATTTCACCAACAAAAACCCATTTCTATCCTTCATTTTGCTGCTCAGCAAAGCCTCTGCTGTTGACTGAGCTACGGCTAACAGAAGCATTTGTAGTAGCCAGAATCTGGAATACGGACTCCCTGATTAATATAGCTGACTACCCCTGTGTGTGAAGTCCTGAGTGGGATCATTGCCAGCCCTTAATTTAACACAACACACACACACACACACACACACACACACACACACACACACACACACACACACACAGAGACTACTAATACTGCTACTACTACTACATGGCCTTTGCGGGCAGTAAACTACAGATCTCGTCATGCTCTATATAATATGATCAAAGGTATTGACAAATCTAAAGAAGCAGTGTGGAAACCTAGAAAAGGGAAAGTCAGGGAGGACAGACTGGCAGCGCCCATCCAAGCAAAGTTTGGGAAAAAGAGAATCTTGGTCAAAAAAGAGAATTTCAAAAATAACAGCCCCATGGGGAGGGATAAATTGGGAGTTTCGAGATTTGCAGATACTAACTACTACATATAAAATAGATAAACAACAAGGGCCTACTGTAGCACACAGGGAACTCTTTTCAATTTCTTATAATAAGGTATAAGGGAAAAGAATTTGAAAAATATATATATATGTATGTATAGGTGAAACTGAATTGCTTTGCTATATACCTGAAGCTAGCATTGTAAATCAACTACATTTCAATAAAAAGTAAAATTTAAAAAAATAACATCCCCTTTTGCAAGGTGTGGGGATGGAGGCGTCATCATTCTAATTTAATGCCTTTGAAAGGGAGAATTGTTTTGATTTCTTATTCACTGCAACAACCTTCCCATTAGGCTCTGTCTCCCTGTGTTGGTCTGACTGTGGAGCGGGAGAGAGAGAGCAAAAGGATGTAGATGTGTGCTGTTGACTGAAAAATAAATCCACCACCTAAAAGTGGAGAATGCTGTTTTATTTGGTGGACTTACTGAGGACTCAAGCCAGGGGCATCTCAGATGGCTCTGAAAACCTATTCCAAAGAGGTAAGAGAGGAGCCAGGATATATAGGAATCTTTTGCTGAGGAAAAAAACCATGTAGTCCAATATCAGAACATCAAAAAATTACTGCTAATCACAAAAACAGACATCTCAAGTTAATGATTTTAGTGCTTTTCTATGTATGGGAAGATGCAAGAGTCTGGGTTCATTGAAATCATTCCTTCGATCTGCACCTTAACTGTCGAGGTCCAGTATGTTTTTCTCCATCCTGAATCCCCTTCAGGTGCACAGGTAGGGGCAGCTACAGTGGCTGGTGGCTTTATGGCCACAACATCCTTTGTTTACTGAAGTGGCAGGCAACATTCTTTGTCCACAGTGTACATTTCCATGCAGTGAAATGCTTTCATTGCTTACAGTTAATAAAGGGACATTCTGACTTTGTAAATCAGGGCTGAGCGCTGGAGAGGGCGCATTCTAGGAGTGTGTTCAGAAGCCCCTCCAGCGCCCAGAATGTTTTGGGTGTTCCTGTTTTGTACCTCCAGCAGGCTGTACTTCCCAGACAGGCCAGTCCACTCCTCAGTGTAAGGGCTTGTTTAGTTGACTCCCCCAGCCAGGTGCTAAACGAAGTGAGGGCAGGGGCTGTGCCCACGGAGCTCCTGTCCCCAGTGCCCAGCAGCACGCCAGACTCAGAGAAAGCTCTCCATATATACTTCTGGCGAAAAAGAGCCTCTGAATAGATAAAATACACCGATCACTCAGTTTTCTGAATCTACAGATGAGGGTCAAACCTCCAGTTTCCCAAGGAATTGGGAAATTCTTTGAAATTCTTCCCCATCCCTTTGTGTGACCTCTTAGAGTCTCCTGGTAGCCACAGAGCTGAGATCATCCCAGGGTAAACCTGGTGGCAATAGAAAGCTTTTATTCACTGGGGGTGAGGGAATAGCTCAGTGGTAGGGTACATGCCTAGCATGCCTGAGGTCTTGGGTTCAATCCCCTGTACCTCCATTAAAAAAATGAATAATCTAATTACCTCCCCTCAAAAAAGATGAAAAAATGCTAAGTAAAAATTAAAAAATAAAATAGTTGAACAAATGATTTAAAAATTAAATTAAAAGAAAAGAAAGTTTTCATTCATTGATTAAACATTTACTGAGCACCTACTACATTCCTAGACACCCAGCATACCACGGTTTAGAAAAAGGGCTGTCACACCAACACTGGACAGTGACACACATAACAAACAATAACAATTCAGAAGATAGAGGTATTGCAAAGTAACCTCTTGAGCATTATTTTCTACTGGTGGTGGGGAGGTTAAAGGAAGGTTTAAAGTGACATCTGAGCCGTATCTTGAAGGGACAACAGGAGTTAAATTAACCACGCTAGTTTGTCCACCTCAGAGTATTTTCAGAGAAAGAAAAACTCCTACTAACCATTAAAATAGCCAAGAGTATTATTACAACAAAAGAGTTGAATTTCATGTTTGTTGCATGCTATTAGGGTTGTAGGCACTGAAAAGGAGTATTTGCCTTTTCATAGAACAAAGAGCTTATTATTTAATTTGATTACTCAATACCATCCTTCTGGGCTCACCCTGATTTTAGTCCTTATAGGAATTTGGCCAATTTCAGCATTTGCTATACATGTCCACATTTCTGGCAGACAGTGTAAGATTTAAAAAATGATTATACTTTAAACCCAGTTTGCTCAGGCATATTGATGGCAGGCTGTAGAGTGTACTATTAGATTGGCAGACACTGGGGTACCAGCTCCAGCAGGAAGAGGATACTTAAAGACTTGTCATGTATGGGCTACTGTGAGAGAGTACATGCATTTCCAAAATTCAAAGACATATATTGTGTATATAGGCTTCATGAATTTTGTTCTGATTTATTTCTACAAGTCTCAGCCAGAATTACAGACTTTCAAGGAAATGAAAAGTATATTTGTGTATAAAGACAATGGTAAAGAAAAATACAAAATACTTGTGAGGTATTTTCTATTGAAAAATCACTATATAAAATGTCAGGTTTTCCTTCAGAGAATATTTCTGACATGAAATAACCTTCTTCACCAGTGTTTTCCAAAGTTGGTCCAAAAAGCCCAGTTTCAATTTCTCCTGGAATTATAAAATACAGATTCAAGTCCCGCCCCCCCAAGATCTAATTTGGAGAAGATTGGCGTCTTTAGGTATATTTGTCTTCCCATCCATTAATGTAGTAAATCTTTCCTTTATTTAGGTTTTCTTTGATATCTCCTTACATGGCATGTACATCTTTTGTCAGGTTTATCCCTAACTACTTTGTATTTTTTGCTTGCTAATTCAAACGGTAAAATGAAAATATTAGAATGAAATAATTTCAGACATACAATCAGCTATAAAGAAAATATAATGAATAACTGCTGTTGGTGCATCAGTCATGTCCTGTCAAAAGACAGAGATAAAAGTTATTTTCACAGACAAAATTTAATATAAAGAATGGTTAACTCATGTATTGGAGGGCTGAAAAGGCAAAAAGGGAACACTAAGGTAGGAATTGTTAGAAACAGCTACAATTCCTAAAATTGGTACCAAAAAAGGAGAGAGGTTATTATTATGAAGACTAACAGAAACAGTGACCTACTGAACAGCACAGGGAACTATATTCAATATCTTGTAATAGACTATTATGGAAAAGAATAAAAATAAGATTCTGGATATATACATATATATGTATAACCAAAATCACTCTGCTGTATAGCTAAAACTAACCCAATATTGTAAATCAACTATACTTCATTTAAAAAAAAACACAACTGACTTGGAGGAGGGGCCCAGACCTCTGACGAGGGGACGCTGTCGATGCCAGGGTCGCACCGTGAGGTTGGTTCTGGGGAAAAGCTGCCCAAGGGAATCAACTGCAACCACTGAAACCGATTAGAGCCAGGAGAAAACCGCCGCTGAGTTTCTGCAGACAAAACCCGGAAACAAGTCCCCTCTCACCTCCAGCCTGCTCTCTAGCGCCTCCCAGTGGCAGGGCCCAACAGGGAGCAGCTGGCTAAGGAGAAAGGAGCGCGCAAGCGCAGGTGCTTGGCTTCTGGCTGGATGGGGTCCTTCCTGGAGGCCCTCAGCTTGGCTGGGCTTTTGCGGTGTCAGTGGCCCTAATGGCAAAGGGACATATTTACAGTGTCATTATCAATGCTAAATTTCTAACAATAATCTCTTCATATCATCCAATAGCCAGTCCCTTTTCAAATTTACCCTATTGTCTCTAGGCTGTATAGAGTATACATACATACCTAATATCATATGTTTTTACATTTATTGAGGTGAAAGTCACATAACATAAAGTCAGCCATTTTAAAGTGAACAATTCAGTAGCCTTTGGTACATTCACAGTATTGTGCAACCACCACCTCTATCTAGTTCCAAAACATTTCCATCACTCCAAAATAAAACTCATTAAGCAATTTCTCCCCATTCCTCTTCTCCCCCAACTACCAATCTTTGTTCTGTCTGAATAATTCATATAAATGCAATCATGCCATGTGCGATCTTGTTTCACTTAGCATAATGTATATATATTATTATAGGTACATATCTATAATTTTTAAAGTCTCATTCATGTTGGAAAGGCAGCTAGCAGTGCCTGTAACACTTTTTCGTTCCTAATATTATTCAACTTTCTCTTTTCTTCATCAGTGTTTCTTTGAGCCTAATCTTGGTTAATATTCATTTGTTCATTTCTGTTTTTCTATTTTCTTCTTTCTATTTTTTTTGATGTGTAAGGAAATGGCCTTATTGATGTTTCATATTTTAAAAGTAATATATACTAAGTGAAAAACTTTCAGACAGATATTGAGTCAAAAATGATCACCTATAATCTTACCACCAAGACAGAGCCATTATTAACACTTTATTGTAAAGCCTTCCAGTTTTCCAGATACAGCAGTAGACAGCACACACCCATGAGCATGCATAATTTTTCAACTTTTTAAAAAATGGTAAAATATACATAACATAAAATTTACCATTTTAATCGTTTAGTAATAGTGAATGGATGAACTAGGCACTGAATATCAACAGCTCCCAAGGTCCACTGGGAGAAACCAGCAGCCATTTATGTCTCTTGATGTGAGAACACCCACCATGTAAGCTTTGTGTCAATGTGATCAAAACTGAGTGGGATTGTGGGGAGGGTAGAGCTCAGTGGCAGAGTTCCTGCCTAGCATACATGAGGTCCTAGGTTCAATCCCTGGTACCTCCATTAACTAAATAAACCTAATTACCCCCAAAAAATTGTTTTAAAAAAGTTTTTTAAAAACCACCAAAGTTAAAACAAATTTAAAAAATAGAAATTGAGTGAGATCAAACCTGGGCATCCAGCTGCCAGCTTGCAGGAAGTACCAAGGGCAGAGTTAGTTACTCCTGGAGCTATACTTGGAGTTTGCAGTCAGCAACATCCACACTGCAGGGAGGGGCAGGGGTCAAAGGGCCCGGGTTCCTCTGTAGATAAATTGTAAAGAAAAGAAAGGGATGGAAGGGAAACTGCAGATAAAATGACTTAAAAGACATTTACAAAAATGGGCAAGACTAAACCACAGTGTCTAGGGACACACACATCAGGCACACATGGGTGAACCATAAAGAAACAAGCACATGGTGACTGTAGAAGTCTTCTGGGGAGGAGGGAGGGAGGGAACAGTGATGGGGCTGGGGCCTTGGAGGGTATTCTGGGGTTGTGGGGGGAGCTGGCAAAGATCTGTTTCTTGACATGCACTGAGGTTACCAGGGTATTTGCCTACAAATAATTTATTAAGCTACACATTTGTTTGTATGTTCTACCTTTATTTTCCAAAAAACACAAAAACCCCCCCCAAAAATCCCACAGAAGTCTCCTGCTTCACACATCCCCATCTCTCAACTCCTACTACCCAGAGACCACCATTTTCATCTCTTTAAACAGTCTCCTTTACTTGCCACTATATTTTGTACTAACAGACTTTTTTTTTCTTTTTTAAATCTGTTTTATGATTTTCACTTTTAGATCTCGGTATAGACTTCTAGCTGCCCACTTTGAGATCAATTCTTCCTTCTTTCTTAGTAATACACACCCCCTCCAAATTACTAGTTGGACACATGGACATCGAGGATAAGACTATATTTCCCAGCCTCCCTTGCAGCTGGGCTGGCCAAATGACAAAGTCTGCAAGTGGAAATGCAGTGTGGGTGGTTTCTTATAACCAGAGAGCAGATGGTGCCATTTGCTTCTTGTCCCTTTCCCCCATCCATATGCTGGGCATGCTGGTAAACAATCCCTCTAGGCCAACATGCACATGAAAATATGTTTAACATCATTAATTATTAGGGAAATGGAAATCAAAACCACAATGAGTTATTACTTCATGCCTGTCAGAATGGCTATTATCAGAGTAGTGGTTACCAGAGGGGAAGGGGGGGAAAACAGGTAAAGGGGACCACCTGTATGGTGACAGATGGAAACTAAATTTTTGGTGGTGAGCAAGGTGTAGTGTGTAAAGGAAGTTGCCATATGTTGTATACATGAAACGTATATAATGTTATAAACCAATGTTATCTCAATTAAAAATAAAACAAACTATGTATGAAATAGCTAAACAACAAGGTCCTACTGTGTAGCACAGAGTACCGTATTCAACATCTTCTAATAACCTATAATGAAAAAGAATATATGTATAACTTAATCACTATGCTATATACCAGAAACTAACACAACTTTGTAAATCAACTATACTTCAATAAAATAAAATAAAATAACCCCTCTAGGGAGCCGAGGACTGGAAGGAACCAGAATTCCTAGCCTCTTGGAGCACACTGCCTAGCCTTGCTCACTTCCTCTGGACTTCATCAATGTGAAATAGAAATAAGCATCCAATTTAGAACACTGTAATTTAAAATTTTCTATCCCATGTCACCAAATTTATTCTTAAATCATAGGTATTAGATACAGATTTGTTTCTAGGCAAGAAGAGGGTCAGATGCTTTTTTAGCCACCCTCCCACACCACACCACAGGGACCAAAAGAGAATCCTAAAAGCTTCCAGAGAGAAAAGACAGGCCACATACCAAGAATCAAGAATCAGAATTGCATTAGTTTCCCAAGTGCAACACTAAAAGTTAGGAGGCAATATAGCAATGCATTCAAACTTCTGAAAGAAAAACTTTTCTAATCAAAAATTTTAGGACAGCTGTGTGTAAATCAATGAAGTACACCACACACAGAAATCAACTCAAAATGGCTTGAAGACTTAAATATAAGACAAGACACTGTAAACCTCCTACAAGAGAACATAGGCAAAACATTTTTTGATATAAATCTTAGCAATGCTTTGGCCATTGGAATATGGGCAGAAGAGACATGTGTCACTTCTGAGCAGGAGCATAAGGGTCAGTTAGCCACACTCTCTTCTCTGGCTTGAGATTGGTGATGTCCCAGACAAAAGCTGCCCCTCCCCTAGGTTCTGGGGAAAGGATGACACACAGGACAGAGCTATAGACAGCCCATGAGGGACAGCTAACATGCAGGAGGAATGTTTGTTGTCGACTAGAGGCCAGCGAAGTGTTGGGGTCATATGTTACCACAAAGTAACTTAACTTTGGGTGACACAAAAAGGGGTAACCCAGAAAAGAGAAAAATCTGAGGTCCAGAAAAAGGGACTCAACAAAAGAAAAAGGAGAAGGAAGACCCCAGCTCAAGAGCACAGATGGTCCAGATTCAAGCAGGAGGGCATAGGGTCGCTGGAGGGATGTTTCCTGAAGTGGATAAAATGACTAATTTACCTGAGGGGTTGGAATATATTGGGAGCAGAGTAACATTTCTAGCAGAGACTCTGGAAAAGAAATGGGTAATCAGTGTATAGAAAATCAAGCAAATAAAAACTGAGACAACTATTAAGTCAGAGACAAAAAGTTGAGCAAGAAAAGTAATGTATTCATAGGACACTATATGACTAGGTTGTGAATAATATTCACATGGAAATAATGTAAAAAAGAGATTAAATTAACAAAATTAAAACAACTACATCAGAAAGATGGGATGAAGAAGTGTCTGTGTGTGTGCTGGAAGTTTCCTTAATTCTTTCATAAATTTCTCCTCTCCATTTTGTTTTCTCTTTCTGGACTTCCTTTAGTTAGATGTAACACATTCTGGAATGATCCCCAATTTTTATCTTTTCTCTCCTATTTTTCTACAACCTGTTTTGCTCTATTTTCTAGAAGATGGTCTCAACTTTATCTTCTAATACTTCTAATGAACTTTTGACCTTTACCATCATATTTCAGTTCTCAAGACCTACTTCATATTCTCTGAATGTTCTTTTTTAATAGCATATTGTTATTTTTTAATAAATGCAATATTTTCTAATATCTCATTCAAGATATTAGAGTCTGGTTTTTTTTGGAGAAGGAAGTAATTAGATTTGTTTATTTATTTATTTGTTTGTTTATTTTTAATGAAGGTACTGAGAATTGAACCCAGGACCCTGTGCATGCTAGGCATGCGCTCTACCACTGAGCTCTACTCTCTACTCCAGAGTCTGTTTTAAGTTCATTATAAAGTTTCCTATCCACCTTTCTCTTAATGGTTTTAGCATCAGTGGTGATTATTGACCAGTCCTTACTTCATCTGGCCTTGCAAAATGGTGATATTTGTATTTATTAGCTGGAATTCTTTATAAAGAACTTTCCCGCATCAACTCTTCATGTCATCAGTACTTCTTCAAAACTCCTTCTCTATCCTGAATATAGTAAGCAAAGGGCAAAAAATTGTCAAGACAATTATTGAAGAATACTTTGTCCTGTCGAAAGGAACCAGGACTCCTTGGAAAAATGCCTGATTTCAGGTGTGAAGCAGGAACAATAAAGGTGGGTATGGGACGTCTTGTCATCTTGGTGGTGGGGGGTATGTGTGTATGTGTATGTGTGTGTATGTGTGCATGTGACAAAGCAAAGAAGCTACCAAAGACTACTAAGATTGAGTCAAAGGGACTCAGGGTCCTCCTTGAAGAAGCTCTTATTGGCCTAAGACGGGACAATTTAAACATCAATATTAAAAAAAATCAATAAGGAAAATAAACTTAAACCCATCAGTTAAGAAGAATCCTTAAACTGACCTCTGGTTTAAAGCCTCAACTAAGGGAGCTGAAGTCTCTGCAATTCTTTGACTTTTCTTTCTTGGTCTGAAGGAGGTACGTGCAGCTCCAGCCATCATGTCCAGGGAACGAGAGAGAGGAAAGAAGGAGGCTGACTCAGGTTTTCTGGAAGTTCCCCTAAAGACTTTTACTTGCTTCTCACTGGCCACTCTCACCTGCTAGGGACACTAGGAAATGTAGTTTTATTTCCCCAAACTGAGCACATTGCTACCCCTTATAATGCAGAGTGAAGAGAAAGGAGAGAAATGATACTGGAAAGGAAGCCAGTCTGTTCAGCCACACTTTCATATCTTTGATTATATCCCATTTCTTGTTCCTAATATTATTCACGCCTCCTTTTCTTCCTTGATCAAGTCTTTAAAAAAATCATTTTGGCTTCCTTGATTCTTTGTCTGGCACTTCTGTTATGTTTATTATCCTTCCCTTCTACTTCTTTATCTTTGCTTATTATGAAGTCATTTTATTGATTTTTCTTATTTTCTCTCCATGTCAAGGACAGAAATTTCTGAAAACAGACAAAAAAAAATAGTGTTAACAAAAAGACATAACAGCCATTAATATTTTAGTGTAAGTCTAATTTTTGTATGGGCATTTTTCTATGCACATACATGCCCAACAGACACATACACATTTCTTTTTGGAAGAAAAAGTGTAATATCAAATATATTTTTGTAACTTGTCTTTTATTTGATACTATACGGTATCATTTGATACTATACGGTGAACCTTCTCGCGTGTCAAATATAGAGCTCCAACATCTCTGTAAGCGGTCAACAAAATCCTTTATCCAAAAAAAAAAAAAAAAAAAAAATTACTCTCAGAGCCTTGATGAGCAGAACTGGAGTCGGGGTCCCGGGTAGATGGGACGGGAAGCAGGCTTGGGCCGAGCTCGGGAGTTACACTTGACTCTGGGGGGCGGTGACTCAGCAGTCATTTGCATAACCGTAATGCATTGCACGCAATATATTTGGCACCCAAGCCATAGATTTTCTTTTCACCTATTATTTCAAAGAATGAAGTGCTTACCCAGTTCACTGAAAAAACTGCTGCAGGCTCTTGACCCGGGTTTACAGTCACCCTCACTGTTCTAGGAGTGGCAGTACCCTCATTACTGTCTCTCCGAACTTACCGCATTATTCGCACTCATGTTTTTCCTTCATGTTTGTGTGAGACTTTTTCTTACTTATTGATAGTTCCTGATATCATGGAAGCCTGAGTGACTGCATAATTTTTGGAGGCCTTACAATCAGTAAGGCTACCATTTGTGTGTAAAAAGATAGACTTGTTGAACTTTCCTTTCTTAGCACGTACGATCTGTACATATATAAGCGCGCATTTTGTTACATGCGCGCAGTTAGCGATTCATATGTAAGTTTGTGTTGGTGAGTTTTGGGTTTTTTTTTTTTTAAAGTTTCCGTTTAGACGTAAATTTTTTTGCGTTATTTTGCGTACTTAGGTTGGGTGCAGCTTGGGGCTTTCAGAACACTTTCAGGGATGTTATCGCATCTGTTACTAGTTGCAATATGGGACCTATCCCTTGATTTATCTGCCATTTTACTAGATAATAGTAATCATATTTTAGACTCCCTAGGAGAACAATTGCTAATCAAGTAAGTGCGTATTTGGCTTTTCATTTACGAAACACCAATTTTTGCTTTTTTTCCCCAAAAGTATTGTACCAGTACCCACTCGCCAGCAGTATATCGGCCTTTCCGTTATTTCACGTGCTCAGCAACTCTTGCTTTTTTCAGGCTTTTACAATTTTTGACCATCTGGCGGGTGTGAAACCCACTGTTTAAAATATTTGCGTATAATTCCATTGTATGGATGGCTATGACTTGTTCAAATCAAGATTCTGGTGCAGGGCATGTAGATAGCTTCCAGTTTTTCCATTTTATAATCAAAGCATCAGTTGTCCAATTACTTCCTCAAAATAAATTCCAAGAGTGGAAATGCTGGACTAAATGTTCCACACATTAAAAAATTTGATCCATATTACTCAACTGCCATCCAGAAAGATTTTACAATTTTAGGTTCCCATCTACAGTATTTGCATACCTTTCCCCCTATACTCTTGTCAAAAGCAGCTTAAAAAAATCTAAATGATGTATATACCTAAATTTAAAAATGAAATGACACAAGGCTTTCAGAAGAGCAGACCCCCGACTTTTGCTTCCCCATCCCAATTCCCACCTCCCAGAAACAAGCATTTTAAACCCTTAGCAGTTTCATCTGTTTGCTTTTCTATCTCATGCTTATACTGCTCTTTTTGGTTTTGTTTTAAATTACAGCAGACACTGTTAGTTGCCCACCCTGATACCAACTTTGCCTCAGCCTTCAGAGGTAGCTCAGAATTCCTGAGCATTTATGGGGTTCAGAAGCATTAAAATATCCTTGTCACCACCCAGCCGCTGTTACCTGCTATCTTGTTTTTTTTTTTCAATATGAATTTCTATCTTTTCTTTTTCATTCCTTTACTGTCATTTAGTGGGGTTTTGTGGATGGAGTGGAGATAAATGCACATATTTAATCTGCCATATTCAACCTGAAATCCCAAGATATTGTAGATTTCAGAAACTAAAAAAACGCTTTGAAGACAATTAGAATAGTATCTACTTTACAAAGTCCTCTCTTAAAATAGGATAACATTAAATGAATAAAAAATGTTAAAAAAAAATAGGATAACATTTAGGACACAGGATCGACTTTAAAAAATCTTAAATGAAAAAAAAATCTTAAATGGCTTTAATCTAAACAAATTCCTTAGTGTGAAGATCTAATCACATAACTAATTTAATTTGTGAGAAATATATAACCACATGTGTTTAAATCTTCATGGATATGTATTTGTCATCTGCTATGACTTAGTTTTCTAAGCACCATCTTTTGGGATAACAAACATTTTGTAATTTTATTTTCTTCGTATCAATGTAGTCTGTGGAAGTAATCATTCATTAAAATTAAAATGGTCTTTCTCTTTCAGCCATCTTGGAGACTGTGGAGGCCTGCTGGGAACAGGACTTCTAAAACGATAAATATGTCTGGAAGGCTGTGGTCCAAGGCCATTTTTGCTGGCTATAAGAGGGGTCTCCGGAACCAGAGGGAACACACAGCTCTTCTTAAAATTGAAGGTGTTTATGCTGGAGATGAAACTGAATTCTTTCTGGGCAAGAGATGTGCTTATATGTACAAAGCAAAGAACAACACAGTAACTCCTGGTGGAAAACCAAACAAATCCAGAGTAATCTGAGGAAAGGTAACTCGTGCTCATGGAAACAGTGGCACGGTTCTTGCCAAATTCTGAAGCAATCTTCCTGCTAAGGCCATTGGACACAGAATCCGTGTGATGCTGTACCCCTCAAGGATTTATACTTATTGAAAAGTAAATAAATAAAAGTGTAGATTTGTTCTCTTGAAAAAAATATTTTAAATGGCCTGTTTTCTCCCAATGAAACTGATTATATAAACTACATCAAAATTTCTAACATATGTGTGTGTATATATATATGTGTGTGTGTATGTGTATGTATGTATGTATGTATTTATTTATTTATTTATTTTAATGGTGGTACTGGGGATTAAACCCAGGACCTCATGCATTGCTAAGCATGCACTCTACCACTGAGCTATTCTTCCCCCTATTTTTTAAAACTGAAAAATAAATTTGTTAAAATTGAATGCATCTAATTTTCATAGTTGAAAAATGTGTCTTTACTTAAAAATGCAGGGAAAAAAATCTATCACCAGAAAGAGCAACTGTATCAAGTAACTCAAATTATAGAAGCCCACTTAGAGTCCTGTTTTTTTCATACCAAAAGCAGTCAAGGAGGCAAATAAAAAATGGCAAGTTGGATGAAATCCTAAGTTTTCTTTTGGTAAACCTTTAAAATGTTCTTAAAAAATCCTATTTGAATGATATTTTGATTGTGAAAAACCATCTTGGTTACAACACGGCATCTGAAAGCACGATGAGTACAAATATCTGCTTTCTCACCTAAAAGATAAGGTTCTCTAGTTTACTTTTTCAACTATTATAAATTGAGACTTCTCACTTTAAGTTACCACTTCTGAGTATAGGAGATAATGACATTGTGACCAAGTCCACTGTAGCAGCGCACAACCTTCTGATGAGACCAGTAGGGTCAGCTGAGGATTTGACTTGCCATCAACTGCTGTAATTGCAAGTAAATGGATTTTTAATTTTATTTTATTTAAATGGATATTGTTAATTCTCATATAGTATTGACTCCAAGCACCCAAAGTAGGCTTTAAGACTTAGTTTGGTTCAATGCTCGATTGCCTTTTAAACGACTTTTGTTACTTGATTTCTCATGCATAAAACACACCATCCATCCTTCAAAGCCTTCAGGGCAGGCACATCAGCCCTCCCATGCCCTCCAAAAACTCAGAGAAAGCTTGTGAACACGTAAAATGGTTCTCGCAAAGCCTCACCTCTGCGTTTCACAGTGGCCATTTTCCTTTGAAATGTGGTATTAGAAATAGCTGCTGTAGCAGGATTATTCATTGTCCCCCCACTCCCATCCCGGAACTTGGTTCCTCTTAACTGAAACAGCAGAGGTACCTATAATGCCAACTAGAAGGGCAGTGTCACCTGAGGACGCTAGTGAAGGAGTAAGAACAAGTAAAAAGCTCTGCTGCCCTGAGCGCATTTGTGCATTAGTCCTGCATCTCTCAACCTGTAAAGTCCATTCTAATCCCTGGGGGTCTGGGCCAGCAGGTCTGGGGTGGGGCCGGAGACCTTGCAAGTCTAACCTTAGCTCTATTCCCCTTTATGAAGCTCCCAGGGCAGGAGGAGGATGCGGTTGCTACCTGAGCTACACTCCAAGTACTGAGGTGTAATTCCCAGTAATGAAGTGTGTTCCTGTTTTGTTTCATGTATTTTTTTGTTTGTTTGTTTCATGTGTTTTTATGCACAGTATATCTTGTTGGCTAACCCCGCAAGCAGGTAATAAATACTTAGAAATTTCCCACCAAACATAATTACAAATTATTTTGCCCTTTAAAAGAGTAACACTTCACATACCTGTGAATCCATAAAAATATAGCATAACTGTATTTTTATGCTGTGTATAAAATCTTATTTTATTTCCACAGGACAACACACAATTAGGCAATAGACAATCAGGCAATAGGAGTATCATGTAAAATTGATAGCAACAACCATAACATATTTCAATTGTCACGTTAGGTTTTGTTTCTTTCTCTGAAAACTTTCCTTTTTTGTATTTATTCAATATTCATCGATAAGAATTTTAGTGCATATACTAACAGCTAAGCACTGTCATATTCTGATCTGCTTACATCTAGGATTTTTAACTACTTAAAAACATTTAATGTATTTCTTCCCCTCTAGAAAACTCTATTAAAAAGCAAAGAAATTTTTCCCTTCAATGGGATTATTTCAGAAGTTGCCAGACCCATCTCTGGGCTCAAACTCAGTAAACAGAAACTGTGGCACCAAAAGTGGAAATCTCTCGATGATGGGGTCAGGGGTTTCATCAGATACAAACCTGCAGTCCTTGCCGAGGAAGTCTGACTTATTTGCACAAGCAGATCCCAAATACAAACCCAAGAGTAAGGCTTGCACCCTCACCAATTCTCTAGTTGACTATATCTTTGCCAAAGGACCAGGGACTAATTTTTCTGGGGTCAAGAACAGAAATATGTACATGTTTCTTATAAAGAATTACCTTCATTCTATTCCCCTTTATGAAAGGCTCCTTGAAAAATCCAAGTTTCGGAAAGCAAATGCCATGGAGTGTTCTGATGTTCAGCCACCTGTCCTTTTCAAGTAACTGTGTTTTGTGAACGGTCCTGCTGGTGGAGCGGAATCCAGGCAGGACTGACCAATTAAGTTCCAAAAGTTGTACTCAGACAACACAATTTTATAAAGACTGACAGTTTAATTAAGACCAAAAAAGCAAAAAACATTTGTACGTGATGACGATTTAAACAACAGGAGACTTTAAGGTGAATGGGCTTGTGACAGTCATTAATACAAAAAGGATGAAAGGCCCTGCTTTCTACAAAAACCACGACGTAAAATTTAGGAAAACAGTATTAAATGTGGTATAGTTTAAAAAAAAGGCCCCGAAGAAAAACAAATGTTTTTGCACAGTATTTCTCCATGTCAAACCGTGTGATGTCTGTATCATTATAATCAACATAATTATTTTATCTTTTGGTTTCCAGATGGAATTTTAGAAAATACTTGCAAGAAAATAGTTCTGAAAGTGCTTCCTCTTAAGTTCTTTGGTACAATTTGGTCATTTTGACAGTTATTGATCCATTAGATAAGTACTTTAACATATATGTATCAACAAAAATGCAACAAGAAGTACAAATGTTTAGAAAACCACAATTGAAGAATATATTATATTTTTGACCTCACGGAAAACAGAACTCTAAAATTTTACTTATGTTTCTGTGGCAAAGATGTCTGCATCGACTACAAGAACATCTCTAGTTAGACTATTTATACTAAAGAAATGTTACATAAAACATCCCTTTTTGATTATTAGAATAACCATCCTATGTACTTTTTTTTAAGTAGAAGAGGCAAGTTTCAGCTTGAAAAAAAGACTAATTTTGAATTTCATAAAGTTATATTCTTTTGTGCCTTCTGATTCAGCAAGCATCGACATCTAGAATTTAATGTCAGTTACAGAATGTTAAGGATTATTCTTTTATTTCAGGAGATGGCTAATTTTCCTCCTGCAGCATTTTCTCTATTTCCTTATCCCAGTTTTCATCTCGTTTCTCTGATTCTGTCACCACTTCATATTCCTGAAGTTCCTGTTGTAGTTCTTTTTCCCAATCTGCAGAATCCTCTGAAAGAAACAAATGAGAGAAAAAAAAAAAAACTGAATTCCTAACACCGGTCCCAACAATGCAGTCCACTATAATTACCTGTGTAAGTCCTAACCACGGAAATATTTACTGTCTCAGGCTTCAGCACTGAGGGTGCTCAGAAAAACTGAACAAATCTGAACAGTGGCCAAAGAGAAATAAGATTAGAACAATAAATTTATTTAATACAGAAGCAAAAGTATCAGAAGTCGTCAGTAAATTTGGGGTATTATTTTTCTTTACCTAGGCCTCTGATTTTCCTGCTATTTAAATGGATAATTGATAATTAATATTTGGTCGCAAATTAATTTTTACCATGACCAATGATGACAATGGTAGCAAAAACAGCTAACGTTTCTAGGGCACTCACTCAGCCAGGCCTAGGGCTACCCACTCTCTCTATATCACTCTTTTCATCCTTAGAACAATCCATGGACTAGATACACAATTATACACATTTGACAGATGGGGAAATGGAGGCTTAGAGGTTAAGTGACTTGCCCAAGGTCACACAGCTTGCCAATGACAGACATATGGATGGAACCACAGTCTGTGCTTAATTATCTCCCATGAGTGGCAACAGACACAAGGACCTGAAGTCAGGTGGTCTCTCACCAAAGCCCGGCCCCTCCTGGGAGGCTCCACCTGAGCTCTCACACTGGGGAGAGTCAGAGCTGCATCCTTCTCCTTGGGTGCTCAATATACACGCATGGCATACATACAGAATAAGGGATCTGCTATGCAGCGTTACAAAACAGCCAGAAAACAAAGCAGCTATTTAAAAAGTAAAAGCTAAAATTCATTTCCAACTCTTAAAAATTAACCCTTAAACTTAGCTATAAGGAAAACAGAAACCAAATGTTTAAAATTTTTACAGCAGTGACCTAAAGGGAAAAGGCACTGTGTGTTGGGTAGCAAACCACTGATTTCACAAATATTAGGTGCTTATTGGGTGCTAAGCTCCATGTTAGGTGCTATGGGGGATAAAAAGACAAGGTGTGACTGCTCTTGAGGAACTTACAGTTTAGCTGGAGGGCCAAGACACCTTACATGTAGAAGAATACTAAGTGGTCCAAGTTCTAATGAGGGTAGGAATTCAGAGAAAGAATAGCTTGCCGGGAACAGCCAGCCAATACCATGTGAATCCTGACCCAGTGCTCCTTCCAGTCTCGGTGGGGTCTCTGCTGAGGGTCAGCAGCAGCAGAAAAGGAACCAGGGCACAGTCTGCTCTAGCCCTTGCCTGCTACACCCGGGGCTGAGGCCTGCCTTCTTCCAAGGTGGCCAGCAGCCATCTTCTCAGAAAACAGATGGGGGTGGGGGTGGGTGGGAGGGGTCTGAGGGTAGGGAGCCCAGATTTTCACTTCCCCACTCGCTTCTCTCCTCTGCCCCCTCTGGCTCCTCCCTCCTTGCCAGTTCTTTCCCCCAGAGGGCCCCCGCAGGGTGCAGTGTGCAAATGGGCTTCCGGTTCACCTAGGGGAGGCTAGTTTCTCACCAGTGCTCTCTGCATGACTGTGGGAAGAGCCAGCTTCCTGAACTGTAAGTCTCAGAAGACTTCGTGAATGATGATTAACCCAAGCCTTTGCTTGTCATCCAGGAGAAGGCCAATAATTTGTCCTGATGTGCCAAAGAAAGCAGCCCCATGGCTGGTACTTTTTTTCTAAACTACCTTAGTTTTTAAATCAATTTTATTTTTAAAGGCAGTCAGCTCCTTCTGAGAAGCCATGCTCTTGGGGCACACAGCAGCTGGGGAGAGGGTTTTCTACATACAGTATAAACCCCAGCAGGAGGCTGGAGGGCAGCATCTCCATGAGAAGGGATGAGCTGGCTTTCCTGACAGCTCCTGGCCACGTGTGCTGGGGCTGAGAAGCTTTGGAAGAATCACTTAACCCCTCTGGGTCTCAGTTTCTCCTCTATGTTTCTGGGCTTAGGGCAGAGGGCCTTGAGATCTGGTCATGTCTGCTAGAATCCACCTTCTGTTGGGGAACAGAGAAGCCGCTCTGGTGCAGAAGTTACAACACAGGTTTGTCTATCTGCTTCAGAATAACAGTCTTCTACAGTCAGCTTTGGCACTGAGGACAAGGACAGTGGTTCTGGTTGTTTTGTACCTTCAAGTGCGACTGTCTCCTCCTCCTTTTTGTCCAGCACCAGCTGCTCCATCTCCTTCCTCAGATCCTCCTGATTTAAGTTACAGGCATCAAAGGCATCACTGACAAACTCAGAAACACCTGGGCTGGTAGAAATCTCCTCTTCATCCTGAAATGCAACAAATGAGCTCTGGAAATGGTTTTCTAAGTGACATGCACAGAGCTCTTGTTTATGGTCCTCTCACAATTGAACGCAGCATCATTTTCATTCCCTTCCTCTGCTAGTCGAGTGGTCACTGCTCACCACCTTCTAACCTGCACAGTGACTCAGTAACTAGACGCACTACCAGCTCCATCTATATGCTCACTCATGGTTTGGATCACTGCAATCATTCTGTCCAATCCCTGATGTGCACATCTAGAATTATTCATGCCAGGAAATCGCCTCACGTCTCAGCTATAAGTCCTTAGTTCTTCAAGGACCAGACCCTTCTTCTTTAGAACAGATAAGACCCACATTTGTAAGTAGTTTTGAAATGGTATCTGAGATACTTAACACAGAGTGACTTCATTTCCAGACATCAACTACTAGGTATAACGTAAAGCTGTATTACCTCTTGAGTTTTAAGTTGAGATTTGATTACGACAGGTGGCGTTTTGGGCCGTACTGCCTCTAAGAAGTGAGAATAAAAGAGACAATAATTGCTTGATTCAATCCTGAATACATATTATAATAACAACCAAATTATCCACAAGTATGATGATACTAAATAATTTTCAGAAAAGAGCCTTTAATGTTACGCTTTCTGTTTTTCTCAAGTTATTATGAGAAACCATCTCAACCTCTTTCCTTTGGGGATATTTTTAATATATCATCATATTCAATGCCCCTTATATAAGATTTCCAGCAGGAAATAAATTTTGATTTCAGTGTTAGCAAAATTCATTGAAGAATAGTTCTGCTCTTTCTTTTAGGATGAGAATGAAGTTATTTATCAAGTTTTCCCTTCTTCACGTATGCTGGAGAGCACAAAGTAAAATGTAAGGCCCAGTCACAGCAGCTACTCTTTGTCACAGGCCGCATTTTCTATCTTCTCAACCTTACAACATGTACAGTCTTTACTGAACCCCGTCTTAAGGTCACTTAGTTATACAGGCAGTATTTGGAAAATGGCATTTTCCAATATATTAATAAAGAGGAAATACTAAAGGATGAGAGACAACTGGGATTCATATCAACATCTATCCGCCAAATGCCCAACGCTGCTGTATGGGGCAGCTTCGTGACACCTCCCTGACCCCAGTGCAGTGTCAGGTGCTCTTTGAGTGTCTGCACAACTCGCGCCTAAGGACACACTGTTTTGTGTCATCATTTAAAATTCCACGAATGAGTAAGTCTCCAGTTATAATAATTGGTACCTACACACAGTATGTGTTTGTTAAATGTTAAAAATGTGACACAAAATACATATTTTATTTTAATTACTACAGATATTAAATCATTGCTGATATTATCAACCACTTTCCCCAATGACTGGGGGTAAAACTGTCACGATAAGGATGAGTCAAATGTGTAACTGAATGGCGCCTGGCTCCAGGCTGGATATTTATAACTTGGAGTGGAATGGAGCTTAGCTCTGCTCTACAGACGATCAGCCTGGAGAAATGATCAGGCTGAATGGAAGATCAAGAAACAAAGATAAGTGGTGAACTGAGTTGGAGGAGGACAGAAGGTATAAAAAGTCACATGGCAAAGGACAAGGAAAGAGATGGGAAGATGACTGGTGAGGGAGGGAAAAACATAAAGGAAGAAATAAAAAAGCCAAAGAATGAGGGAAAGCTAGCAAAGTAAAAGCTTGGGGAAGACGTGTGAGCAGGGTCAGAGAAAGGGCAACAAGAGAACGAGTATTTTCTCTGGAAAGAACTTTCCCTAAGGTGACAATGACACTTCTAGTACATACAAGATGACAAACTCGTGAAAGTCTCAAAGTTAAGAATGTGTTACAAGTAATTCTCATTTTCCGCGCAGGCGCACCTGCGCCGGGAGGTACCTGTCAGCGGCAGCTCGGCGTCCCTGCCGAGGCTCTTCTCCTCCTTCCCCGCGGCCTGCTGCTGCGCCGCCAGGGCCGTGAGCTGGGCCGACTGCTTAATCAGGGACACGCGGTAGAAGTAGTTCCTCCAAAACACTTCTTCCTTCACACTTTCAAAGACAGACAACAACACATTTGAGAATGCATGCGGAAAATGCATGCCAGGGTTATTTGCTGCAGTGGAGACTGGAATAGATGATTGTTAGGGACATTTTCCAATCTGAATGAGGCTCAAAGGAAATTCCTGTTTGCTTTTGAATTGAAAGCTGAATAACAGGATAAAAAGAACAGCTATCTTCTCCACAGCAGCAAAAGACAGCTTACAGAACACCAGTGAAGCCTCAGCGTTTCCTGGTATTTTAAAGATACCAATGCTGCCATCAGCAGAGGAAAAGGGGAGACTGCTGTGAGAGCACGGAGAGCAGCCGGGGAGACTGGAATCAGAGCCAGGGCTCCACCCATTATTTGCTGTTTACCCAAGGATGAAGTGCTTTCAAGCAGTGAGAAGGAAGTATTGTGGCTATTGTTCCTTATGAAAGGAAATGTTTGGCAGCTTGCAAATAACTAGCAATCATTAAGTAAAAATATTAAGGATAGTGGAAACAAGGTTTCTCATCATCAGAAAAGGTAGTTACAGCCATGGAAAAGGAAAATTCCAGAATGAACCTTATTGTGAGGTATCACTGTGAACACATGGTTTTCATTCAACAGAGATGCAAACAAGTGCATGTGTGTGTATATGAGCACACTAGCTCTGTCCACTGAGCGGGCCAAGGAGTAGTGACACCCCAGTAACAATGAACCTGCCTAATGCTTAGAACTTGGTTTCTAAACACTATTTTCTGTTAAAAGGAACCAGAGCTCCTTGGATAAATGGCCAATTCTAGGGTTACAGTAGTGAAAGAACAAGGTAAGCTTGGACTTTCAAGTGAAAATCAAAAACCAAAAAAAACCTACCCCGAAACCGAAACCGAAACTGAAATTAAAACCAAACAAACAAAAAACAAAACAAAACAAAAGGTAAGCTTGGACTATCTCATGGCAGGAAGGAAATGCTCCAAGAATGATGGGGATGAGTCAAAAGGACACAGAAACCAGCTTGAACAGGCTCCCACTGGCAAATAGGTGATGATTTGAGCATCAAAATAAATAATGATAGCAATGGATTATAATCACTGCATAAAACAGGACCATGAGTCCATACAAATATACATAAATTCATGAATATACGAAAAATTTGAGGAGGAATGAGGTATTTACAGACTTTCAAAGTACCTCCCCAGAAAATAGTTATTAATTTCAAAGAGGAAAGGAGTAACTTTATAGTCGGGAAGGCTGGCAGACACCACCTTCTTTATCAAGTGACCAAAATGTAGGCAGTAATGGGACAAAACAGCAGTACGTGCCACCTGACAGGATGCAACAGACTCAAGGAGACTGATGAGGCACTAAAACCAAATGCAACATGCGAGTCTGAAGTGGATCCTTTGGCTAAAAAGGGTATTATTGGGACAAATGGTAAAACTTGAATAGGGTCTGACAATTAGATGGTAATAACGCATAAGTACCATTTCCTGATTGGGATAGTTACATCCTGGTTATGTAGGAGAATCCTTGTTTGTAGGAAATACACACTAAAGAATTCAGGGTTAATTGGGTATCAGGTCTCAAATGATTCAGAAAAAAACTTCTTTATACTGTACTTCCACCTCCTCTACAAGTTTGTGGTTGTTTCAAAATAATGATAAAAGACACTGATGACTGTGCTCACCTGAGAGCAATTAAATAAAAATCTCCAGGATGTACAAAACACGAATCAACAAAAAAACCCCTCTCCACCTGTCCCCCAACAAAACACAAAAGAAGGACAGCCAAGGAATGGCTTGGGTGACCTGCAGAGTATGTGTGGGTTGGTTTGTTTTCTCCTGTCTCATTTTATGCTCTAAAAATGTTTTGCTAGTAGAAATGACAAAAGGGTTGGAGAATGTCTCTCCACCTCCTGCTTTACTAGAAGGGATGCAAGTTCCTGGAATGCGGTGGGGTATATGGGGAGGGGAAAGCTGTGGAAGAAAACACGACAGAAGACTTTGAAGGAGTAAAAGAAAGCCAGTGAGAATTAATAGAAAATACTGAGACCCAGGTTTGTGAATGAGGACAGGGCTTGCCTTAGATAGGACTTCAGAACATGTGGTTGTCACATCTGTGAATGGCGAAGCTGGGCCAGAACTGACAGAGACAAAATGCAAGATTATCTACACAATTCAGGCCAGGTAACAAGATGATATGCAGCTAGATGCAGCCCATCTTTTCTTTCATTAATTCCACCAATATTTACCGACTGTCACATGTGTCTGGCTTCATGCTAGGTGCTGGGGGGATTCAGGGATGAATAAGACAAGCTGTTGGCCAAAACAGATGACCACAGAATAATGCCCTCTTACTTGTCAAGTTATTACTATGTGTCCAGCAGCATTTCCCATAATCACATGGCCTCATACCATTCTTTTTCTCATAACATCTCTTGGAAGTAGATCGGCAGGAGGGAGACCTGGCTTAACAATGGTTCATAGAGGGTCATGGACAACTACAAGCATTGCTGTACAAACTGCAGTATGTTACAGCTGCTAGGAGAGCTAAGAAAATCTTAGGCTGCATTAAAAAGCACAAAAGACACACTATGGTATACTGTTCTGCAATTAGACAACACATATTCACTTTGGGGAACTCATTTTCACAGGTTAATCACCTGGATGGTGACGGGGTACAGAGACTAGGACACCTGGGGAACAAATGAAGGAACTAGGGCTGTTTACCCAGATACGTTCAAGGGTCTTAAACCAGAACACCACAGTGATACAAAACTGAGACTAGCCTTCCCATGAGGGAGTGAGCTGCCTTAATATTTTCAAGGTCAGTTTTAATTTTGAGCTCTATAGAATGTCCAAAATGAAACAGGTATACTATGTAAGGTGGGCCATAGGCAATGTTTGCTCTCTTAATAAAAACAAACATCTGGACTGTTTTATTTTCCAGAGTCTCTCCCTCTCAATGTAAGAAGTGATCACAGAGACACACCACAGAGATACTCGGTTACCCTCTAGAGAGAGTCACAAAGCATATGACATACTAAAGGTTTTGACAAGTTCTATGATAAAGAAATCCATCAACTTTAGCAACACCCAAACGTTTATCTGACCACTTATGCTCTCATGGACCATTTTAAAGTATTAGTATGCGGTGAACACCTTCTGGGAAACACTGGGCGTATGTCAAAGCTTGAGGCCGGAAAGACTTGTGGCTTCCCTACTGTCGTCAGAGGGAAGGCCTCAGAGGGTGCCTGTGACAGCAGCAGGGCCTTGTCTCGTGCCAGCTGTCACAGGGAAGTACTAACATGCTAAGAGGCATTTTGAAATATGGAGCAAGTGTTTATTTTGTTTGGTTTTCTAAATTGTTCCTGGTTAACGATGCTGCTGTTCAGAAAAAGTGTCTCAAATGATCAAAGTAGCACTTCTGTATGTCAGGAAGGAAAAGTCCAGAAGTCTTCTATTTGTATGTGATGGCTCAATTTTGTTTTGTTTTAATATGGAAATTTCAACAAAATAAAAGTAGAGAGACTAGAACAATGAACCCCACGTACCCATGACCTAACTTCAACACGTTTCAAAATCTATGTCCCTCTCCCCTGCATACGTGCTCTTCTCTGGATGGGGTTGGAATATTTTAAGGCAATGTCAGATAGCATGTCCTTTTATCCATAAATACTTCAGTAAGCATTTCTAACAGATAAAGACTTATAAACACTAACTCTAATTTCTAAATCATCCCTAACAGAATTAGCAGTAGGAAACTGGAATTACATAACTCAACGGGTAGTTTACTTAGCCAGCAACAAATAAAAAATACTATTTGCCAAATATCAGTTCTCCAAAGCTTAAAAGAAATTGAAAATTACTGTCAGCGGCAAGAGAGGAGTCAAGAATTGGCAATAACCGAAACTACAGGCCTGCCAGGAGCACCCCAGGCCTCCCGGCCCAGCGCCTCGGGGCCTCTGGGCGCCTGAGAGCCCAGCGGAAAGCCGGTGTGTGGCCTGGGGTGGTCTGAAACTGGCTCCCAGTTGTGGGAGCCTTCAGGCCCTTCGGGTGTAGGCACACCTGACCCCAGAGCTTTGCTACTCTTCTCCCAGAGGCAGTTACTCCTGAAAGGTCTGACCTAAGAGCCCGAGATGAAAGATCTACAAACAGATATACACACATGAATTGTTCCAAGGCCAACTCCCAGAGTTTTGTGAGCATAATAGTAAAAAATAGATCAGATGATAAAATCTTTTATATCCTTAATGAAATATAGCTACTTTACAGTCTAAGGATTAAATTTGTAATGAGATTTTAGCCATAAAACACATACTTTTCTTTTGGGAGGGTGGGGGAAAGCTGTAGAAATTCATCATCAGTATGTTATTATAGAGAGAAGAGTTTCACCAACACGTGTGAAAAAAAAAAGATTCTATGTAATTGCTGTTTCAAGTCTGGAAGAACAGTTTCAAAGTATTCTCTCACAGATGGAAGATCTGTGCTGCTATGTGAACCAAGTCTAGCAAACATTTGTTAGAACCCCTGGAGGCCAGCTAAACATAGCAAAACAAACACGTGTTTTATGTGTGCTGCTTGTGAAATCACCACTAAAATAATAGGGAAAGAATTAAGTAGATAAAACCTACAATGACAAGGAAAACTAGCAAGAAAAATACAGTGGAGGCTGAAAAGTTGATGGGCAGATAGTAAGCTATCTTGTACACCAGAGAGAGCTGCGCTGAGGTGCCTGACGGCGGGGCAGCCAACAAAAAGCAGGCCGGTTTATCAGGCAGAAGCACAGAAAGATGCTGGGAAGGCAGGCCTCAGGCATCTTTGAAGGCTGGTGCAGAGGCCCTGAAGGAGCGCTGAGATGGCTCCTGCACTGCCCCTTCAGGCCAGGGACTGTGTTCGCCTGTGGCAGAGACTGACAGTTCACCAGAAGCCAAGGGCCATGCAACTCAGGGACAGCTGGCGCAGCGGAGGATGGGAGCGCCACGCTGCGCCGAAGCCACAGGGCTCAGACTCTCCCTGATGTGAGGCCTGCAGCCAGACAGGAAGCTGAGATGTCCTGCAGGGAAAGCCTCCCTGCCCACATGGCCTATGTGGGGCACAGAGCCCCAAGCACCCTTTCAGCTCGCGGTGCCTTCAGCCACGAAGGAATGGTAAGAAAAGCCTGCAACATGAACCACGGAGCCCAAAGCGAAGATTCAGAGAAAGAACACAGAGAAAACGGTGTCTCAAGAAAACTATACTTCGTGTCTTCTCAGGGAACAGTAAGAAACTGCATTCCTACAACCAGCACAGAGTGCCACACAACAGGAACACTCACAGAACACAAAAGACCATTGACTTTAAAAATGGGGCAGATTCAAAGTAAGGCACTGGAATTACAAATAGTGAGAAAGAAGTGGAGGGAAAGGAAAGGGGGTCACCGCTGATGGCAGTGTCACAGAAGACATTATGTGTGCAGTGGAGCTGAAAGGATAAGCAGGGATTTCGTGAGGAGAGAAGGGCCTTTGGGCAGAGAAAAGCCATGGGTGGCAAAGAGAACAAGACCGCCACTGCCAGGGAGCGGGGCCTGAGTGGAGAAAAGGCAGCGGCTGGGGCCTCGTGGGCCTTGTAGGCCTTAATTTTATTTAGAAGGACACAGGCACATTTGTTGTTTTTATAGGAAAATCAGTTTTACCTTCTAACTGGGCATAAAAGAGCACATTTCATCTGCACACCAAAAATCCCAAAAAGCCCACCCTGAGTTTTAATTTGATGCCCCCTCCTCCGTGTGTGTGCTAGGGGGAGGGTACTGCTTACAGTTTAGGAACAAGGGCAAATCTCATCCTGCTCAGCAGCTCGTCCTCCTGGAGCATGACCAAGGCGACGGGGTACATCTGATCAAAGTCAAAGTTAAACTGCACACCGGCTGGAGGGTCACGGAGGAAATTCCTCTTGTCCTTTGATGAAAACAGGAAAAACATGGGGAAAACCATGGATGCAATTAATACATAACAGCGCATCAGTTAATTCTCCTGAAGGCTTCAGGTGCAAAGTCCACTGAGCTGTCATTAACCTGCCCACCTAAGAGAGAGCAGAGAACAACTGACCTTTTCATATATTTTTTAACAGTCTCAGTTGGAGAGGGCCTCATGGGAGGCCAAGGAATTCAATTGTGCAATCTGTTGAAATTATATCATTTGAAATCATATGAATACATTTGTTTCAGTATGTGAAAACTTTTAAATATGTGAAAATTAGTGTAAATAATCTTAGAAACACTCTACCCAAAGTTAGAGTTAGTTAACCATATCACAAAAGTGAAATACATGACCCAACTCATTTCTCAAGTATGCACAAACCACACTTTCACCCCACACCTCTTGACAGAACCCAGAGGCCCAGGCTCTCCCTGATAAATCTCTGCCAAGCTCCTCAGGTCAGTCCCTGCACTGAGGGAATGCGACAGTAACTGAAACACAGTGCAGCTTCTCCACAGATCATGGCCAGGCTGGGGAAAGGCTACATGTAAGAGAATGAAATTAGAACATTCTCTAACACCATATACAACAATAAACTCAAAATGGATTAAAGACCTAAATGTAAGACTGGAAACCATAAAAATCCTAGAAGAAAACATAGGCAGAACACTGACATAAATCGTAGCAACATTTTTTTGGCCTGTCTCCTAAGGCAAAGGAAACAAAAGCAAAAATAAACAAATAGGACCTAATTAAACTTAAAAGCTTTTGTGCAGCAAAGGAAGCTATCCACAAAATGAAGATAATCTACTAAATGGCAGAAAATATTTGCAAATGATATGACAAATAAGGGGTTAATATCCAAAATACACAAACAGCTCATACAAATCAATATGAAAAAAAAAAACAACAAACAACCTGATTAAAAAATGGGCAGATGACCTGAACAGACATTTTCCCAAAGAAGACATACAGGTGGCCAATATGCACATGAAAAGATGCTCAACATCACTATCAGAGAAATGCAAATCAAAACCACAATGAGATATCATCTCACACCTGTCAGAATGGCTATCATCAAGATGACCACAAATAACAAATGTTGATGATGCTGTGGAAAAAATGGAACCCTTATAAACTGTTGGTGGGAATGTAAATTGGTGCGGCCACTGTGGAAAGTAGT
>NC_045732.1:20772721-20800599 GCF_009834535.1 Camelus ferus
TTGGCCATCAACCACAAGTTGAATCTGATGGTAAGCCCCCGCCTGGTCTTCTGCATGTTTTGATCTTTTACCATGAAATCTCATGTTGCAGAGAGGCAGGTTGTGTTGAAGGGTCCCCACATCCACTTCCAGGATTGATGATTCTCCACGAGGACTCACAGGACTCAGCATACAGCTGTACTCATAACTATGATTTATTATAGCAATAGAATACAGAGCAAAACCAGCAAAGGGAAAAGGCACATGGATGAAGTCTGGGAGAGACCAGGCACAAGCTTCCAAGAATCCTCCAGTGAAGTCACGGAGGACATACTTAAATTCCCCAGCAACGAGCTATAACAACACATGTGAAGTGTGCTGTCTACAAGGGAAGCTCATTAGAGACTCAGCACCCAGAGTTTTTTTGGGGAGGCTAGTCATGTAGTTGCCATCTGTCTCCTGAGTGTCAGAATTCCAGACTCCCAGAAGGAAAGCGGGTGTTCAACATAAGTCATATTGTTTCTACAAACACTAGCACAGTGAGCCACTCTTAGCAGTTCTGGGACTGGTTGAACCCTCCCCAAATCCAAGTTTCCGGATGCCAGCCAAGGGCCAATCTTGTAAGCAGGCCTTTCCAAGGATAGCAATTAGGCCTGCCATGTTAATTTTTTTTTCTCCATGCAGGTTTCAGGCAGTTCTTGAAATTAGGCTTTGCACATCTGGGGACATATATCCTTCATGCTCACTTAAGGATATTGTATTTGTCTAATAAGAAAATAATGGAACACTTTTCCCCTTTAGCATTGGAATTGAATCTAGATTTTAAAAATGTCATATACATATGTATATGTATATGTATCCCCCTTCTAACTTGGAGGACTATCTGGCAAATAGTGATTATTTTTTTTTAAGTCAGTATTATGGGATAGCAGAGGTGGAGTTATATATAGCTTGAATATATTCTTTATTGTTGTTATAGAAGTAGTATATGTTCAATGTAGAAAATTTAAGCAAAGCATAATGTAAAATGCATAAAGTGGAAGATTCTTCCTCCCTGAAATCCCACTTCTCTCTTGTACCTGTTGTTCCTAGATTGATGCATATCTTTATAGACTTCATTCTCTCTCTATATAAACGTTTATATTTAGTAATATTCTCTCTGGGTATACCACAGTTAAAGGAAGTCTTATTATCTTTTTTTGGAGGGGGAAGTCTTATTACCTTGATTTAAATGGTAAAACCTTTATATAATGAGCCAAAGGATACACTTACATGTATGAGAAATTTAGTAACTTCCAGCTTAGGACTGATCTGATTTTCTCACTTCTTTGTAGCTCCCTTCTCTAATCACTTTTTATTTTTGACTTTCCAGGGTATAGCTCCCTTCCTGTTCTTCCTATTCCTTCAAGTCCCCTACTCCCTCATAGGAAAAAAATAAAACAGCAATAGAAAATCTGTTATAATACAAATTTTCTAAAGTAAAATTTTGTATCTTTAAAATTTTTTTTTGTTTTTTGGAGGGGGAGGTAATTAGGTTTATTTAATTTTTAAATTAGGTTTACTTACTTACTTATTTTCTTAATGGAGGTACTGGGGATTGAACCCAGGACCTTGTGTATGCTAAACATGCACTCTACCACTGAGCTATACCTTCCCCCTAAAATTTTGTATCTTAAGATCTGTTCAGATAGTAATTTTTTTCCTGACGTTTCAATCCTTTATTTATAAAATGATTTATCTTAAAATATTTCAATCAAGAAAATCCTTTTTTTAAAAAAAATTGAAGTATAGTTGATTTACAATGTTGTGTTAGTTCCTGTTGTACAGCATAGTGATTCAGTTATACATGTATATATATATTCTTTTTCATTTAGGTTATTAGAAGCTATTGAATATAATTCCCTGTGCTGTACAGTAGGACCTTGTTGTTCATCTGTTCTGTACATAGTAGTTTGTATCTGCTAATTCCAGATAGTAAGTTTTACAATAGGAATACTAAAATCATACAGATATATGGGGACTTTTATGTGCATAGGAATTACTGTACATGTTTGTACGTTTTTCATTTAATAGAGTGCATTGGCAATAGCTTCTGCTAAGTACCGTTTGAATCATGGTCTTGTGCTGTGTTTACCTCTCCTGGCTGTCACAGTGACTTTGCAACTGGTTTTCAGTCTTCCCTCCATTTCCCTCATTGTGCCACAGTGACCTTTCTAAAATCACTCTCTATTCCTTAAGACTTTTCATTGGCTTCAAGGGTAAGCTTCTTCTCTTACTGGGTGGAGTCTCTTGAGGTCCCCAAAGCAGTCACCACTTTCTGTCTTTCGTCTGAGGGTTCATCCAAGCTGTTCCTTTGTCTCCCCCCACCCCTGTCTCCTGCACACCTTCCCACTTGTCTCCTAGCTGCACACATGTGCTTGTCTTGCTTCTGCTCATCCTCAAAAGCTTAGCTTCTTGCACATCCCCTCCCCAGAGGGCTTCCCTGAAGGAACTCCTTCCTGTCTTCTCTCCGATCTGGGTCTAGATCAGGCTTCTGATTCCTTCTGTAGTGTTCTCTTCTTTGCCCATTGTAGTCGTTATCTCCCTGTGGTGTGGATGCCTGCTTATTTGGTTTCATAATCTTCCTGAAAGATTACAAGAGCTCCAGAACAGAGATGGTGCTTTTCTAAGCTAAGTGACCAGTACAGTGTTGGCATGATAAGTAGCTTTTGAATAATTCTGTCTGGGTTAGATGGCTCTATTATTTTCCAGTATTTATTTTTCTTAAATGTTCCTTTAATCTGTTGGATGTTTTTAGTACATAGACTCCATTGATCTGGAGCAGACTACTGAAACTGAGGACCCTGTGAAATTCCATGAAGCTTGGCAGAAGCTATGCAAAGCTGAGTGAGTATTGAGGACCATCCACATCAGTTAGGAGGATGCCATTGTGATTTTTCCATAATGATTTGATTTACCCCAGTTACTAATTTTTGTGCGTTTTGAAAGGTAGTTTGTCATACTTGTGATTCTGAGTGGTTGTGCCACATTCATACTGCACTTACTTTAAAATGTGCCATGTTAATGTTAGTGGCATGTGTGGTAGAAATGGTTTGATCCTGGGGAGGTTGGAAATACTGTATTGGGGGGAAAGTGCGTTGATGCTACTGAAAGATGGAGAGATGGCCCTTAAATATTCAAAGTTAAAGTGTAAGAATGACAGCCCTCCTCTCTTGGGTTTATGTTCTTTTCTACGTCATTTGGTTGTAGGTTTTATTTTGTAAGTAATCCATAGAACTCTTCGAGGTGGCATTGGGTTGTGAGGGTAGCATGACCCTCCGGTTTTTCTGTTGAACTCTTTTCTTTTCAAATGAGAGTGTTTACACCGAAAGTCTCTAAAGGGTCTCCTAGCCAGGAAATTTTCCTGTGCCTCTACTAAATTAGCAATCAAAATCCAAGGCTGATTTTACCAGTTTAACTCTTTCTGATTATGTAAGATATCTTAACATTTTTGTAATAGTACTTATAAAAGAACTGCAACCTATTTTTATTCAGATAATTCTTTCAGAGGCATTTTTAATTGAATTGAGTTTTTCAGTCATTGTGCTCACCTCCCACAGAGACCTATCAGAAAATACATACCAGTGTCAGTTGTGAGAAATTTTTGCACCTTCTTTATAACATTGGGAGGATTTTGAGAAGAAAATTCAGGATGTGAACTCATGTAACCAATTCTGAAAATAGACCCCCAAGCATATTCTCTAGCAGTTGTGCCAAGTGTTGGATTTGGGATCAGTAAGCATGAATGACTGCAAATAAGAGTTTTACAAATAAAAATAACATGAAAGTCACCCTCATCTTGTGTCAACTGCAGTGGTGTTCTTGTGCCAGGAGGCTTTGGAATCAGAGGAACGTTGGGAAAACTCCAGGCTATTTCTTGGGCAAGGACACGGAAGATTCCTTTTCTGGGTGAGACTGATGTTTATGAATTCTAACTATGAGTTTTTTAGATTTTTAACACCTAGTAGGGATAACACTTAATAGGGTTTGTTAACATGAACAATGTGATCTTGAAGTTGAGCATTAAGGTACCAAATAGTTGGCTACAGGGTCTGGAAACTATATTCTGCAAGCCATACCCGGCTTGTAGTACAGTGGCAGAGTTTGAGACCCTATAGCCTGCAAGGCCTAAAATCTTTACTTTCTGGCCCTTTCCAGAAAAAAATTTCTCAGCCTAGGAGAACTTACCACTCTTCTGGTTGGGTAGCGAGAGTTTGGGAAGAGCTGTTGTTCATACCTGCCCTTACTTTGTCTGATTCCCACCTGAATTCATCTTTTTCCACTTCAAGCAGAGAACAGTTCAACAGAATTCCACCATGTTATTTCTAATCAGAAAGAAAAAAATTTAAGTTAAAATTTATATGCACTTTCTAGAAAAGATAATACAGAAAGACCATCCAGTGTGACAGGGACAGCTCTGTTAAGATTTAGTAGAGCTGGGTCCTTTTACTGCTTTTGCTCAGATTGTAAAGCTTGGCTTCTGGAGCAGTGAAACCAGATGAATTGGAACCTTGATAGTATACAGGCAACCCTGCAACTGGGAATTCAGAAGAAGAGGGAGTACAGAGAGGCTGTGTTTCATGCTGTGCTTGTATGTGCTGGTGGGTTTATGAACCAAGTGGGCCAGCTCTGGTACCCTTTACTTAATATCAGCAGACTGTTCGTTTTCCTCATTGCCTCTTCTTTGATTAGCTTCCTGGATGCTGTCCACTTGGGATCCATTTTCAAAAGAGAAGCCGGGAGTCGTTACCTTGATACCTGGCTTTGTTTTACCCATCTGAGCTCATCTGGGCCACTGTTTTCTCCTGAAGTAATCTTGTTTAGTTTCTGTCTAAACGTGATTAGCATTCTTCAGATAATTTTCAGTGTGTAGAAAGAAGAGTTTGCAGCTCTTTGGCTTTCTCTTTCACACAATGTCTCTATGTCCTGGCCTTATGGAACTTTCTGAAGTCCCCCACAAAGCACTCAGCTGTTTCGTGCTTATTGACTTCTGTTCTGGCCGCCCAGTGTATTGATTGTTCTCTCCTTTGAGCCCCTTGTGTCCCTTGTATATGTCTGTCAGAGCATCTGGAGTGCTCCTTGGCATTTGTTTCTTGGGGAGGCTTAGTGGGCTACAGTGAATATGGGCACATCCCTCTGGCCACAGGCCTGGGGCTGCACAGGCCTCTTTTTCTCCTTATTGAGCTCTCTGTTCAGTTCCATTTGCATCTACATCCTGCTTAAGCCCACAGGGGAGGTGCCAGCTCCCCCAGCTGCTGCTTTTTCCCCTGCAGTGAGGCTACAGGGCTGTTCTGGGCTCAGCAACCAGGCACAGACCTCCCGCTCCACTGCCCATCTGTAGGTGCTCCTTGGATCCCAGCCCACTGGCCAGCCAGAGGCTGCCCATGGTCAGAGCCCGTATTTCAAGCTGTGAAAGTACCTCAGGAAGAGGAAGTGTGAAATCCCAGCCCACGGAGACTCCCTGTTGCGTTGAGGTGTTGTTAGACATTCTCTGATGAAATCAGGGGCTCTGGGGCAGCCCTGCAGCCCACACGTGTGCCTCGATCTAGAGACAGATTTGGAGGGGGTCAGATTTGCCTTTTGGACCTTGCCCTGTCCTTTCCTGCCCTTTTCCAATCTCACATTTATTGCTCCTCAAGTTTGGGTCGTCCAGCCCCTTCCCTGCCCCTGCCACACGTGTTCTGAGGGCAGACACTACAGCAGTGAGCTCAGTGGGGCATCTTGCTCTGTTGAGGCCGATGGTGGCTTGGATGGAGGCAATATACAGCCAACAAATGAATAGAAAATACGAAGTGATGCAAAGTATGTTCATTTCTTTATGTATGTACTTTTTAAAATAGGAGTTTGCCTTGGAATGCAGCTGGCAGTGATAGAGTTTGCAAGAAACTGCCTTAACTTGAAAGGTAAGTCTGAAATTTTCTAAAAATCAGTTATTAAAACAGTTCTTATTATTTAAAATATTTTTCAGCAGTATTGGTGAGTTATTGAACTCATTTCGTTTCTTAATCTTCAGATGCTGATTCCACAGAATTTGACCCAAATGCCCATATTCCTGTGGTAAGTGGCTTGTTTATCTTTCTCGGTTGAGTCACTTGTCATTTTGGTTCTGGCTCTTGCCTAAATGCATAAGGGGCTGTTATTATTATTTTTTTTCATTCTAACATCAGGACATTTTAATTATGTATTATTATTATTATTATTGTTATTAGTTTACATCAAACTGCTTTGTTCTTAGTAGTCCATCTTGTCAGCTGTGTCTTGGAGAAAGTCATGATCCTGGACTGGTTTCTCTGTGCAGCAATTTTCAAGCTTATTGTTTAGGAAAGGATTGAGTTGACTGTGATGACACTTTACACACAGCTAATGCAAATACGTGGGCTGTCCTGTCTCTAGACCCATCCCTGTCTGTTCTTCCACTGCTCCTCATCTTCCACCAGTGTCTTTTCCGGTAAAATATTCAGTCCAAGTTTCTGGCCGGGAGCCAAGGCCATTGTACTCTGTCACCTGCTGCTTTGCTAATTCATCCCGTGGCATCCCCATCCCTCCTGTGCTTGGAGTTTTATAGTTGGACAATCTGAATGAGTTCTTTAGATGTATCCTGAGATGCCCTTATACCTGAGATGTCCCTCTTCCTGCAGCCTCCCTACCCCTAGAATCTCAATAAAACCACTGAAGCATTTAATTAAAAAGTAAACCAAACCTGATTACTGACAATTTTCTGTTCCTCTTGGGAAGCCTTTCCTGACCTCCCTTCTTTCCTGGCCTCTGCCTTTTGTGCCTAACACCCACCTCTGTCAGAGTGTACACCTCACCATGTGATTGATTTTTTATTAATGGTTTATTGAAATTTAATTCACATACCATAAAATTTAGCCGTTGAAAGTGTATAATGCAGTGACTTAGCACATTCAATAGATCTCTGCAACCATCACCACAATCAGTTTTGGACCATTTTGATTACCCCAAAATGAAATCCCACATCCTTTAGCTGACACCCCCAAGCCTCCTTTGCTCCCAGCCCTAGGCAGCTATTAATCTGTTTTCTGTCTCTATGAATTTGCCTGTTCTGGCCATTTCCTATATAGTTGACCTTTGAATAATGCAGGGGTACTGACCCTCTGCACAGTCAAAAATCTGCCTATAACTTATAGTTGGCTGTCTGTATATGCATTCCTCCACATCTGTGGTTCCACACCTACAGATTCAACCAACCATGGCTCATGTAGTACTGTAGTATTTACTATTGAAAAAAACCCATGTGTAAGTGGACCCACACAGTTCAAACCTGTATTGTTCAAGGGTCATCTGTAAATGGAATCATATAATATGTAGCCTTTTGTGACTGGCTTTTACTTAGCATAACATTGCCAAGATCTATGTTATGGCAGTTATAGCATCTATCAGTACTTTCTTTTTATTGCCAAATAATATTTCATTACATAGATATACCACACTTTCTTTACCTATTCATACATTGATGGATGTTTCCACTTTTGGGCCACTGTGAATAATGCTGCTATGAACATTTGAGTACAGGTTTTTGTATGGACCTATGTTTTCATTTCACTTGAATATATATACCTAGGAGTGGAATTGTGAGTCATACAGTGACTGTGTATTTAATTTTTTGAGGAACTGCCAAACTGTTTTCTAAAGTGGCTGCAGCATTTTCCATTTCCATCAGCAGTGTGTGAGGGTTCCACTTTGTCTGTATCCTCAACACTTGTTATTGTCTTTTTGATTACAGTTGACTCTTGAACAACATGGATTTGAACTGCATGGGTCCACTTATAGGTGGATTCTTTTTCAATAAATATATACTATAGTACTGCACGATCCACAGTTGGTTAGATCCACAAATGCAGAACTGTGGATACAGAAGGCCAGCTATAAAGTTATGCTCAGATTTTTGACTGCTTGGTGGAGGGGAATCAGTGCCCCTAACCCCTGTGTTCATAGGTCAACTGTATAGCCATTCTAGTGAGTGTGAAGTTGTATCTCATTGTGGCTTTGATTCACATTTCCTTGAGGTCTGAGGATGTCAAACATCTTTTCATATGCTTACTGACTCCTTGTACATCATCTTTGGAAAACTGTTCAGATCCTTTGCCCACTTTTAATTTGGGGTTTTTTTTATTATTAAGTTGTAAGGGTTTTTTATATATTCTAGGTACAATTTCTTTATTAGGTATATAATTTGTACTATTGACATTTTGGGCCCAATTGTTCTTTGTTGTAAGAGAGGCTGTCCTGTTCATTGTAGGATGTTCAGCAGCATCCTTGGCCTCTCCCCACTAGATGTCAGTAGTACTGTCCTCCCCACCCTGACTTGTGACACTAAAAATACCTCCAGACCTTGCCAAACATCCCCTGGGGACATAGGCAGAAGAACCCCCCCACTGAGAACCACTGATTTGGAGAAATCTAGTTCTGTTCCTCTCTCATCCAGCATATTCCCTTCGTTCCCTTATGGCAACCATTAATTCTTTTTTTTTTTTAATGAATTATCTTTCCATATACGTCAGCCTGTATGTCTACTTGTAACCCCTCCCCTTCTTAGATAAATGATAGCATACTCTGCACATTTTTTTTCTGCTTTGCTTTTTTCACTTAACACTATATGCTGGAGTGGAGATCACTCCATGGAAGGATGTGGAGATATTCTTCACTCCTTTTTATAGGCTGCAACTCAGACTATAATGAACCATAACTTCCCAGCCAGATGGTACTTTTAAGTCTTAGACTCAGAAGACTTAATACGAGTGAAGGGTTCCTAATAAGGCTTTAACAGAAACATACTTCCTGACTAATGGCTGAAATGGCTGTGCCAGGCAAACTTGGGTTTTCCTCTCTTAGATTATACTTTGGGATAGGAAGTGACTTTACCAGTAGGTGCCACTGTTAGATAGTTTTGACACTGTTAATTCCTCTATCACTATCCTTTACTCTGTGTGTGTGTATACAAACACTTGCTCACACACGTATATGGATATACGTTCCTTAACAAAATACACATGCTAGCATGCTTGAGACATTGTTCACCCTTGCTTTTTGTACTGATCACGCCACATCAGTGCACAGGAATTTTCCACTTTCTTGCCTTGCTATGTGCATTATTCTTTATTTAAACAGTCTCATATTGATGAATATTTAGGTTCTGTCCATTATTTGCTGCTTTAAATCATGCTGCAAATTAGTATCTACATATGTCCTTGTACTCACATATTCACATTTCTATGGGATGAATTCCTAGAAGGGGAATTGCTAAGTCAGAGGAAATGGGCATTTTACATTTTGATAGCTTCTATACTCATAAGTGAGATGAGAACAATAAAACCTAATTGCTACTGAACATCTTTATGGTCTGCAATCAGTTTGTTGGAGAAAAATAGCCTTAAGATCCAGCATTTGTGAAGATGGGGAGAAGTCTTATTAAAGAAAAAGACTAAGGTAATAGAATCACCAGGCAGCAAGCACCAGGAAGCCTGGGGAAATCACTTAAACTTGAGCAAATAACAATGACTTACAGTGGGTAATGGCCATTCTGGCCCTCCTTGCTAAAAAAGCAAATAATTTGGAAACCAGGCGCCACCTTTAGGGTATACTTGCTGCTAAAATCTGTTTCATGGGTATGGGGGAGGAAAAATAATTTTACCTCCACTCTTTTAGATTCTTGGCTGAGACCCCCTGTAATAAAAGAGAATAACAGGAGAAAAACAAATAGAAGCTTAATAACACGTATACCTCCTGTAGACTCAGGAAAACTGAGAAACTCCCTGAAAAGGCCCAGGCTACCATCTGAAATACCATCCCCAGCTAAAAAGGAAAGATGTTAGAGATGGGGGCATTTATGGGAGGTTTTCAGGCAAAGCAGAGTAAACATGGGTAAGGTTGTTATGCAGATTTAAGTCATTATCTTCTCCATTGATAAGAGTTTCTAAAGATTTAGAGTCATCCTTGTCTTCCTGGTTGAGAGAGAGAGAGAGAGAGAGAGACAGGGAGACACTCTTACCCATGGAGAGTTCCCTTATAAATGTAAATGTCTCTAACAAAAGGGCAACTTCTACTGTTTTCAGAGCTTCTCTTGTGTCTGCTGTTTCTTAAAAAATAATCAGCACAAGATAATCTTTATGCCAAAGAGACATATTTTGGGGTGGAAAATTCTGCTCCCCTTCATGGGTCATCATGCTCCTCCTTTGGCATGCGTGATTAGTCCTGTGGTTGTTTATTAAATCAGTAGAGACACTGGTATATAGGGCAGACACCTAAGAGGAGGTGTTTCTTATGCACATAAGAGGGGAAATAGATTTTTTTCTGAGAGTAAAGGTAGACTCTGAGTCTGAAAGTACCAGGAGAGAGTGAGTAAAATTTATTGTGTCATTTCTCTGCTTATTCCACAAGGAAATAGAAGGCCCTGGAACTTTGCAGAATATTTAGGTTCTCCTGCGAGTATGATTTGGGGGCCCACTTCCAAGTAGCTTTACTTGCCTTTTAGATGACACTTACCGGGAACACAGCTGCAGCTGACTTGCATTCTGACTTTATCAATTGCACAGCTGCTGCTGACAGCTTTGACCTTGACTTTGGCTTCAGATCTCTGGTTCATGTGGAAGACAGTCCATGGCATGGTGTTTATATTTAGAATGTTTTTGGCTTTTGAGATATCTATAGAAATAATAATCTCAATCTAATGTTTAGGTATGTGGATATGCATAATTTTTAGCATTTCTTTTCTGTTTATTGAAAATAGTAACTTTAAAAATCTGAATTTACATTAGATATTTACACAGTATCTGAAAACAGGATCCGTGTTCCACATTCAAACACATCAACACACACAGTGTCAGCTAAAAAATGATGCAAGAGGCTGCAAATAAGAAAGGAGTTTATTTCAGGTCTTAAGAATTGCAGCTTGGGAGACACAGATTTGGGTAACCCTGGAAGAATGTTCTGAGGGAGACAGAGTCGGGGATTATAAAGGCAAAAAACCAAGAGGTTGTTAAAAGTTCCCTGGTGAGAATTATGATGGACTCTCACCCGAATAAGAAAACATATGCCCTGGAGGAATCATGAGTTGTTTTAGGGGTCTGATAAGTATCTTGAGTTTCTGGCAGGTGTTCTGATGACTATCAGGTCAAAAGGTCAGATTCCATCCAGGCTGAGACGTGCATAAGTCACACTTCCTTAATGGCTTCCTGGCTCCATTTTAGAGAGCTCTGTTAGCAATACCGACTCCATTTTGTTTTTCTTGTCACAATGTACATGTGGATGGTTATATTATGGTAAGGAAAAGTGAGAAATTTGAAGTATTTTAAGCAGATGCAAATGGAGATTTGAGATTGTGGCATTTGCTATTATTTCAATTTTAGTTATTTATCATAGATATGACTTCTTTTATCCCTTTTTATCTAAGGATTTTCAAAGTCAAAATTAATTTTACATCTGACATAGTGGATTTGTGATTGATTCAGTTGAAGGGTAGCTTGTGTTATATATTAAGCATAATTAGTGCATAACATTTTCTAACCTTTAGTTGAAGCCCTGTTTAAGATATTTTGTACTTTCATTTATTTTTCCACAATTTCATATGGAAAGCAAATTAAGAGAGTTAAAAAAAAACCACCCAGAAAACAGCCACTTAGAGTAACCTTCCAGGCAACTTTTATTAGTTTGAAGACTGCTTTGCATTTAGAACATTGTAGTAAGCATCTTCCAACTATCCAAGCAATCTGAAGTCATTAGGAGCTTAGTTTGGGCTGAAGAACTTTTTTCCCATAAAAGCAGCTGTCAGGAAGATAGCTATCCTATGGGTAAGAGCCTTTTATGGACCAGTCTGGGAGCCTAATAGTCATTTAATCCTGTCTCTGTGGGGACCATAGGTTCAGAGTGGATATCAGGCTGTTGGCTGTAGTAACTACTTTCGATATGGAGAAAGAAAATTCTTCTAGGCATGATGGCTGCTGCCTAATGGCTAGGGCCTTTTTTCCACTCCACCCTCCCCCTTATCCAAATCTACCTTTTAAAAGGAGTCAGCATAATGGGAGTAAGCCCCCATTAGTGAGTCAACAAGGGTAGTTCATAATTTTAGCAATAACTGAATGACTAAATGAGTACTTCAAAGCTAATGTATTTTAAAGCTTTTGTACCTTTAGCTCAATGGGAAATGCCTTAGGAAGAGGTATTTCAATGACTTCAAAGATTTTTTTCCATAGAAATATTTGGATGCTAGCAGAAAGAGATTATTAAAAAGAAAAAAGTCCCTGTGTGTTCAGCACTCATCCACTTAAGTGCAGTCCTAAATATAGTGCATTACAAGTGAGCAGCCACCACAACCCTGCTTGCGGTTTAGTTGGAGACACAAGACATAGACTTGTGAAACATACAACCAAATGTGTGGGCAGCAGTGAGTACACCCTCAGTAATGCTACCAGCACTGACAACTAGGACTTCTGCCATGTTCGAATGTTCTGGATTTATGCCATCCAGTATGGCAGCCACTAGCCACACAGGACTATGGAGCACTTGAAGTTTAGCTTGTGTGGCCAAGGAACTGAATTTTAAATTTTATATAATTTTAATGAATTTAAATGCCAATAGCCACTTAATCTAGTGGCCATGATATTGCATGGCTCACTTAGATCTTGGATAGTTAAGAATTCAGGGTCAGGGAAAAACTCCTGAAGATTAGAGTAAGAAGGGAAGAGTGTCAGTGGCTTGCAGACTTAATTGGAAGGAGGGAAGGCAGAATTTAGGCTGGAATGTCCAAGATCTGATCATAAAATAGCATGGCCGGGGCACATAGCTCCTGTAGGGAAATGGAAGGAAATAAAAGGGATGGGTGTGAACTTGTGGAGGTCCTTAAGTATCAGTGTCAGAATTAATTGTGAAGGCAATAGGGAACCAATAAGATAATAGCAGCCAATTGTGACATGTTATGCAGATACCATACTCATTACTGAAGACTTTCCAATAGAAACGGGCAGTTTAGGAAGATTCAGTTGGCATGGGGGAGAGAGGGACGAGAGAGGAGAAAGGGACAAGAGGGGAGAAAAGTCTCCAAGTGGGACATGTGATTGAATATCATGGCAGCCTCAGTCTGAGATCTAAGGAGATGGATTGGGGCGGAAGTTATAGTAGAAAGACCTAGCTGGCAGAGCAGCTTTGTGGAATGAATCAACAAGATTTAGTGACTGGACAGTCAAGAATTCTTCATTCAGCAAGTAGCTATTGAGTCTCTCCCATGTGCCAGGCCCCGATCTAGACTTGGGGATGTCAGGGAGGAAGAAACTTTCCTCCACCGTCCTAGGTTCTTCTGGCTGGTATAAGAATTAAATTGACATGAAACAGATTAACAGGAGAAAATCAAATAAAACTTTAGTAACATGTATACATGGGAGAGACCCAGGAAAATTGAGTCACTTGCTAAAATGGCCAAAGCATCACCCTTAGCTGAAGACAAAAGAGGATGTTGAGGGTGGAGAGAGTGAGTTACAGGAGGTGACCAGGAAAAGCACAGTGAACAAGGACAAGATTGTGATGCAGATTTAAATCTTTGCCTTCTTCATTGATAAATTTCTGGAGATTTGGTTATCATCCTCTTCTAGGTACAGCTGAGGGAGACACTCTTACAAATAGAGATTTTCCTTACACATGTAGATGTTTCTTACAAAAGGGTAACTCCTACTAGGTTTACGTAGTTTTTCCCATGTCTGCTGTTTCTTAGAAAATAATCAGCTTAAAATAATATTCTAAAGAGACACATTTTGTGGGGAGCAAGTTCTGTTCTCCAGGGATACGTCAGTGAAAGAACAGATAAAAATCTTTGTCCTGGTAGAGCCTACAGTCTGGTAAGGATTGGAGTTTTATGGCTGACAAAATGCTGGTACTATTGATTCAAGAGGAAATTTTCAGGTGAATCCTCTTGAATGTGAGAGATGAGATCAACACTGGAAACCAGGCCAAGAAGGCTGATAACAGACATGTACAAGTGTTATTGTTACAAATACAAGGTTTGGCTGCTCGAAGCTCGAAAGCCAATATTCAAGAGACAAGTGTTAGTTGGAAAGGAACGGTTACTTTGTTCAGGAGACTAACAACCCAGGGAGATGGTGGACTCATGTCTAAAAACCAGCTCTGAAGATTCTGCTTGAACCTGAAAGTTTTTAAAGGGAGAACCATTTGCAGAGGGGGTCAGAGTCTTTATCATCTTCCCCTGTGTGCAGACTTTGTTCTGATTGGTTGGTGGTGAGGTAACAGAGATCTTGTGCTCAGCCTGAAGTTGCCATCCTCCACCTGAGTGGGGGCCTTCGTTCCTGCAGAACTCCTCAAAGGTATTGTTATATGTATTCCTTGAGGAGAAACCAGGACCTTGCTACACTCCTGTTTCTTGACTGCTTCTCCTTTGTTTCTGCATCCCCTCTCTTCCCTGTTAAGCAACTGTTTGAATCTGCCCTTTGGAACTCAAGGAGGCTGAGTGAAGCCCATTTCCTGCAAATAAGAAACCAGGACTTGGGAAGGATTTGTACCAGGAAGGGCCCTGCAGGGCTGTGCTTCGTTTCACAAACACAGACACCCCCCCCACCCCCCACCCTTTCCCCTACACCACGCACCACACCCAATGCTCCAAGTGTTTTCACCCTCCTTGAGGGTTAACCCTCAAAGGATAATTTGTCCAAGTCAGTAAATCTTAGCCTGAGTGAGAAGGCATCTCTCTCATGTGCTTCCTGTGCATTGCCACTGGTTTTTTGAGGCCTTCTTATCTTGCCAGGAGGCCCCCTGCTTAGTCCTGGCCTCCACTCTGTGGCACCCCTGTGAACCCCACAGACTCCTTTTGGTGCTGCGTCATCTCCCAAAGCACCTTTACATCACTCTGTGGTTCCTACACCTTCCTACTCCCTTTCTGACTTTGGTTTAGTGTGGCAACCAAGGACCTCCATGATCTGAAGCCATTGTGGCGTCCTTAGTCCTCATAGCTGGCATTGCACCCAAAATGTGTGTGTGTGTTCCCTGTACCACTTTGCACTTGGACATTGTAGGGGAGCAGAATTGGCCACCCTAAAATAAATCTCTTTGGCATATTAATTACTTTAAGCTGTTTATTTTCTAAGAAACAGCAGACATGGAGAAAACTCTAAACTAAACAACAGTTACCCTTTTGTAAGAAACATCTACATTGGTAAGGGAAATCTCCATTTGTAAGGGTGTCCTGTACCTGGAAGAGGAGAATAACCTAATCTCTAGAAATTTATCAATGGAGAAGGCAAAGACTTAGATCTGCATCACAATCTTGCCCTTGTTTCCTGTCCTTGCTTTTCCTGGGAACCTCCCATAACTGATTCTTCCCACCCTCAACATCCTCTTTTGTCTTTAGCTGAAGCTGGTGTTTAAGGTGAGGATTTTGGCCATTTTGGCAACTGACTCAGTTTTCCTGAGTCTCTCCCATTTATACATGATATTGAACTTTTGTTTGACTTTTTCCTGCTAACCTGTCTCATGCCAATTTAATTCTTACACCAGCCAGAAGAACCTAGAAGGCTGCAGAAAAATTTCTCCCTCGTTAACAACATGATGCTTATTTGAGATGTTTTCTCTCTTCTTGGGTGCCCAGTGCTGCCCTTTTTCTGCAGGCTCTCCTTAAGGTTGTTCTTACAAATCCCAGTTGAAATACTACTTCTTAGATTAAGCCTTTCTCTGGCCCGATCCCAGAATCACTGACTTAGGATCTCAGAGGTCTGGAAATTTGTATCTATTGTGGTATCTTGTATAATGCCTTGCCTGATTGAGTAGGTGCTTTATATATATTGGAATTGAAAGGGATCGTATATATTTACTTTGTGAGGGACTGATTGAGATCCAAAACATAGGTGAAAATGGGAAGCTAGCAAGCTAGCATGACCTAGATATTAGAACTCAGCAAAGCACATACGACAAAAAATAAAACTGTAAACTATAGGCTAATTTTGGTTATTAATAAAGGTATAAAAATCTTAAATACATTAGACTGTCTAATAACACTGGAGAATAATTGATCATGACTGGATAGTGTGTTTATCTTGGAAATTAAATTGATTAACATACCATATTGATCAAAGGAGGGAACCCCAGATCACCATAGACACTCAATACACAGTGTACAGTATTTTTGCCCGGGTGCTCACAACTTCGTACAGACTAGGAAGGGAGGGTTACTTCTTAAACAAGAGAAGGAGTATCTTTAATGGGGAAGTAAAGATCTTCCTTGACTTACAATGGGGTTATGTCTTGAATATTGGAAGTACAAAATGCATTTAATACACATAACTGAACTTCATAGTTTAGCCTAGCCTACCTTAAACGTGCTCAGAACACTTACATTAGCCTACAGTTGGGAAGAATCATCTAATACAAAGCCTATTTCCTAATAAAATGTTGATTATCTCATACTTGTTACTGAACCAAACTTGGGTCCACTCGTCCGATACTCAGTAAAGCCAATCTGCTGACCCTGGGTTGTGGTGAAGAAAAGTAACAGCATTTATTGCAGGGTGCCAAGCAAGGAGAATGCTCAAAAGACTTGAACTTCCCGCTGGCTTTTAGGTGAGGGTTGTTAAAGGCAGCATTAGGGGAGAGGGTCATAGGGTGCCTAATCAGCTGGTGGACCTTCTTCTGATTGGTTGGTGGTCAGGTAAAAGGTGGTGTTTCTGGAATCTCAATCATCTCAGTCATCAGTCTTCTGGTTCTAACCAGTCTGAGATCTCCATGCTTGTAGTCAGCATGGAGTCAGTGTCCTCCACTGGGTTGGGGGATCTTCAAAGATCTGTGTTGGATTGGTATCTAGATCCCTTCAGGAGGAACTCGGAGTCCTGTGACTCTATTGTTCACGCTAGTATTACTTTTCTTGCTTGACTGCTTTCCTTTTTTCCTGCATTTTCCACTTCTCTAATTGTTAACAGTTTGAGTCTGCTCTTCAGAACTTGGGGAAGGCCTCGGGGATGAAAGCTTTTTCTACAAACAAGAAACAGAGGACATGGAGGGGCTGGTACCCAGGAGGTACCCTGGTACCCAGGAGGGCCCCTTAGTGTCCTGCTTGGTTTCATAATTGATTGAATACTGTACTGAAAGTGAAAAACAGAATGATTGTCTGGGTGCGGAGTGGTTGTAATGTATCCGTTGTTCACCCTTGTGATGGCGTGGCTGACTGGGAGCTGTGCTCGCTGCTGCTGGCCAGCCTCACGAGAAGATCGTTCTGCATATTGCAAACCCAGGAAAAGATGAAAAATCAGAATTCGAAGTACAGTTTCTGCTGAATGTGCATTGCTCTCATACTGTCTTAAAGTTGAAAAATGGAAAGTCAAACTGTTGCAATTTAGGTACCATCTATAGTAGGGGATTCCTTTGACAACCAGAGATGAATAAAGGATGTACACTATTGTGACTAATAAAGTAGTTAAAATGAGACTGACAGATGCTGTCTGCAGAGTGAAGCTGGCCTTCTCTTGCCTGTTGGTAGAAATAGGAATCAATACAACCTTTGAGAAAATCAACTAGGTGGTCTGTTTCACAAAGCATAAAAATATTCCTACCCTCTGACTGAGACATTTACTTCTCAGAAATTCTCCTAAGGAGATCTGCTATGTTGACAGAAAAGTGAACAGGTATTCATTATGACATTAGTTAGAAGAATCGGAAATGACAGTGATCTAAATGCCTCATAAGGGGGAAATAGTTAAGACCATTAAGGGGTATCCCTTCAGTGGGATATAATTAGTCATTAGAAATGTTTAAGGCTTTTGATGCTATGCAAATACTCTTGTGCTGAATTAGAATGTTACATATTGTGTTTAAACATTCCCTCATGATGTATAAAAATTTCCTTTGTTTCTTGGTGGAAGGGTTAGAACTCATTTTTCTTTTTTTTCTGGTTAAATTTTGGAACATTTGAAATAGCTTCCAATGAATTTCCCCAAATTTAGATAGTTGTATGTTCTGACTGTTCCAAATAAGAGGATGCAAAGAGGCTTTTATGAAAAGCAACAGTATAGTATTTTGCAAATGTTTTGTTTTCATTTAAAATTTTCTTTTATTCTTTTCGATGGGACCCACATCCACAGGGTTGAAAAATCAAAAATGTATAATGAAATATAAAGTGAAGAGTGGCTCTTCCACCTCTGTCCCCCTTCTGCCCAGTCTTCTGCATGAAACCGAGTAAGGGCTCATGTGCCCATGATGCAGAAAGCCAAACTCTGACAGGGTATTTGCAGCAGAGTAAGGGTTTATTGCAGGGCCTCAAGCAAGGGAGCAGGGGAGACAAGCCTCAGATGCCCTCCAGCTTGGTCTTTGAGTTAGGGGTTTTCAAATAGGAAGAGCAAAGAAGCTAGGGTTAATCATTGTCTTGTGACATTTCTTAATCACAGTCGTTTGGGGAGTCAGGATGCCTACAGTTTGTGAGTCTCTGGTCGGGTGGTCCATGACCTGGGGAGGTGGGGGGAGGGGGTTTGTTAGCTCATCTTGCCCTGGAGAAACAACCTAAGTGTGTGAGTATTGACAACAGCAGTTTTGGTCATATGACTCTGGTTGATTAGTGTTCAGTTAGCACAGGATTGAGGTCAGAGGGGACAAGAGAGGGAAAAAAGGTTTTAATAAAGGGGTTAATCATAAACTTGGCAGGAGAATTCAGTTTTACAGGGATTCGATTTCATCCTAACCTGTAACCCTTGATACTAGTTTCTTGTGTGTCCTTGCAGAGATTTTTTTTTTAAGCTCATGTTCAAGCAGATTTGACCATATGAACGCCCCGTACCTTACCCTCAAGTCACTATCTACTACTTACTCATTTTGTGCCTGGCCCACTTTGGGCCACCCTGGCAGCCTTGTTAGAGATCCTCACATCACCGGGATTCACCTCTCTCAGATTCAACTCCTCAGCCTGTAGACAGCCTGCCTGCCCACTCAGTGGGCTGGCGAGGAGGAAGAAATTTTCCTCTACCTCTCTAAGTTCTTCCGGCTGGTCTAAGAATTAAGTTCACATGAGACAGATTAATGGGAGAAAATCAAATGAAAGTTTAATAACATGAATACACAGGAGAGAAAGCTTTCACCTGGAATACCATCTCCAGCTAAAGACAAAAGAGGATATTGAGGGAAGGGGGTGGGTTATGGGAGGTGACCAGAAAAAGCACAGTAAACAAGAGTTAAGGTTAAGGTTGTGATGCAGATTTAAGCCTTTGCCCTCTCCAATGATAAGCTTCTAGGGGTTTGGTCATCCTTCTCTTCCTGGTATAGCCAAGGAGACACCCTTACCAGTGGAGATTTCCCTTATACATGTGTTTCTTATAAAAGGATAACTTCTACCTGGTTTTCAGAGTTTCTCCTGTATCTGCTGTTTCTTAGAAAACAACCAACTTAAAGTAATTAGTATGCTGAAGAGACATATTTTAGGGTGGCAAATTCTGCTCCCCTACAGAGTGCATGAGGTGGGTGAGTGGGTGGGAGCCCATCTCCGAGTGCCTTTAAGCACGGAGTTGAAGCTCCTGGGAAAATTATAGCAGCCAATTTGACTGACACCCAGCACACACTTCTAATGTGTTAGGTTAGAAAAACTGACTCAAAGGCTTTTCAGGTAGTGATTCTCAGCCTGAGGGTAAGGTCATAGCAGAATCTTTAGGAGGACTTGTGTAGTTTGAAAACCATTCAATATTGTCATTCTCTGCATTTTGAAAGTGGGAATATTCCCCTGTCTTTCTGATGTCAACTACAGAAAGTAAAGTGTGGCAATTTGGGCTCTAGAGCATGACTTAAAAAGAAAAAGATTGACAACCATTGTTCAAAGGTGTGCGATATTGCTGCCAGTGTTACCCCAAAACTGGATTACACCCCTCCCATACTTACCCCTCCCTTGCCTCTTGGTGGGTGTTGAGCCAAAAGACACAACCAAGTCAAAGAGCAAGAGAGGGAAGGATTTATTACTTACAGCAAGTAAAGAGAACACTGGCATCTTTCCCAGAGCAGTGTCTCTTGGAACAGCCAAATTGGGGGTTTTACGCTAAGAGATCATGCGTATTTATGAAGGGGCTTGGGCGGTTCACAGAGTCTAAGCTTTAGTTGATTGAAGTCTGGACGGTCAAAAAAAAGGTCAACATCATCATCCCTTTGGTCCCAGTTGATCTGGTGGTTGAGCTCTTCAGGCTAATCTTTACCACTGAAGGAGAACTGGGTGTCTTTACAAGTGATATATTATCTTTGCTATTGTTACTTCTCTTGCCTGATAACAGTCCTTTGTATCTGCGTTCTTTTGTCCCCATAAGAACATTAATTACTGAGACCTGGTCCAGGGCAAGCACTGTGGACACTCTTTTATCATAAAAAGATTTAGGCCAAAAATGACTTCTCTTCTGTCAAGACAACTGTGCCTGGTTCTCTTTCTCTGGGGACCCCCTACCAAGGTTTATACCAAGGTGGGTAAAATTGCTTTTAAGTGGGTGGTGGTGGGTCAAAAAAAATCTTACTCCATGTCTAAAGTATAGATTTGCATATAGTACATAAACAGATACACACACATGTATATGTGGAATTACAATTTCACTGGAGGGGTAACTAGGACACAACTGTTTAACAAGGCTCATTAGGAGGGCGATAATGGACAGAAAGGTTGAGAGATGCTGTTCACAGGGAATTTGCCACAGTATTGATGGTTTTTGGGTGTTTCTGAGGAGAGGAGAGTGGTGGTCAGGATGAAGACCTGGCTTCCAGGCTACTACTGTGCGGGGCTGTCTCATCTTGGTCTAACTTGAACTTTACCATTTTAACTCTCTGGTAAGGGCTAGAAGAAAGTTACACCCCTCCCATACTTACCCCTCCCTTTCCCTGGGTGGACTCAACTTGAGGGTCAGCTGTTTCTCAGATACCCAGAGTCCCAGCAGGACGGGTTGGCAGAGCTGGGAGTGCCCTGTGTCTTCCTGTCCCTTTTATTTTCCACATCACATGCCTGAACCAAGGCCACTCTCAATGATGCATCAGAAGTGACTCTTGGTCCTGTATTCCTTCTGCTTCCTGAAAGGGTCATTTATTCACAAAGCACAACTGGTGCGGGGAGATGACTTGAAAGACAAATATCTGTATTTTGAAGTCTTTCTCACTAGCCATTGACTAAAGTGAAATACTAGTGGAAATGATGTGAGGGAGAGCAAGGAGGGGGTTATCCTCGTAGAAGAGTGGAGGGAGGGAGTTGGTTTGGGACATCAGAATTCTTTCCAAGTCTTTGACGCCATCTTTGTGGTCTTGGTCAAGATGATGGAACTATTCTGGGCCTTTTTTTTTCTTTATAAATCTATAAATAAGATGCATCAGATTAAGATTACTTATAAATCTAGTAAGCTTTGAAGGGGTCAGTACTTGACAAGGTGAGACATGTCTAAGAGTTTCTTTATTAACAATAAATTGCCTTCACTATTAGATCATTACAATTACAAAGAAGTGAGCAGAGACATTGGTGATTTCATATAGAATCGGACCACATCCCAGGCGCTCTTTTTCCGGTTCTTAGAATGATACTGTTCTGTTTTTTTCCTTCACTGGGATATCTTTTTTACTAACACCTGGAATTCTTCGAAACTAACTTCTCCATCTCCATTCTTGTCCAGTTCTTGAAAGAGGTCATCTAGGGTGCTTGGACCCTGGTTTTAGACAAAAAGGATGGGATAGAAGGGAAGAGAGAAAATGGATCATTACTGCTGCATATTCTCTGAAAGAAGAGAATCTGGATCTTCATTACAAAACCTGGGTCACATGTTACTGATAGAGGTGAAAAAACCAACTTTATAGTATTGATTCATGTCATAAAACTGGCTATCCTTTTTTTTCTTTTAACTATATCACATTTATTATTTTAAAATTGATATTGTATATTTTAAAATAATTGGTTTCCTGTATAATCTAAATCTAAATCATTCTTTTGGGAAGAAGTCCCAGGGCTTCACTTGACTGCCAAGGGGCCCTGCCTCAAGGTTTCCCTGGGAGCTAGTTTGCATCCAGCTCCGGGACTGGGCCAGCATATGATGCTAGTCTTGCCTCTGGCTGTCACCATGCCATGACTTTTCCTTAGCCTGTGCAATTCTCCCAACCGCCCTGTGGGGGAGAGCCACTTTACAGATGAGGAAACTGAGGCTTTGAGACAGTCACTGACTTGCCCTAGGGCCCCCACCTGGTAAGTAAAGAGCTTGGGGTCCGATCACTGACTCTAGAGCTCAAGCCCTTCACTAGCAACCATCCCATTTTTCCCAAACCCTGGGTTGCAGCCCACTTCTGTGCTATGCAAGATGACTTTAGTTCAATGGTCCCTATAGTTTGGCATGTGTCAGAATCACCAGATGGGCTTGCTGACCTTAGGTGACACAGATTGATGGGTCGCACTCCCAGAGTTTCTGATTCCCTGGGCCTAGGGTTGGACCTGAGAATCTGTATTTCCAACAGGTTCCCAGGAAGTATTGGTGCTGCTGGTCCAGGACTGAGCACTCAGAACCACTGCTGGTTACATATGATCATGTTCAGCTTGAGTCCCTTTTGACTACTGATATTCCTGTAGTGACTTAAGCAGAGTTAATTTTTCTTCTCTGCTGTAGGGGTGGAAAAATTTCCCTTCTCCCCTTCTAGGTTCTTTGGCTGGTCTAATAATTAAATTGACATAAGACAGATTATAAGGAGAAATGTAAGTTTAATTATATATGTAAATGGGGGTGGGGGGCATAAAAATATGAGACCCAAAGGGCAGCTAGGTCACTGAGGCTTATATAACATCCTGAGCCAGGGATACAAAGGGAAGGAAGACCATTCCCAGGAAGGCAGAGATGTTTGGTAAACAAGTTTGCCCTGTTGTACAGATAAATTTCTTAGGAAAAAAGGACTCTAGTAAGAGTTCTCTTCCTGGTACAGGCTTCCCTCTGCAGTGTAAATTTAGGCGGTTGAGGGGGAGGTAAAGAGCTTTCCCCGAATCTGTTGGGTTTTGATTGCTTTCAGCTCGAAATGATCTTCATGCTAAAGTGGTGTATTTTGGGGTGACTCACTCCCAGCCGCTTCACTGCCATAAAGCTCAAATCTTAAAGCCATTACAACTCTGACTTTCAGGTAAGGAGCCTCTGTGGCAAAATAGTACCTAGGAAACTTACTGAAATAACAGCTTAGTTTGTAAGTCAGCTTCAAAAATTTTTTTTAAATTATGGGAAGAAACACATAAGAGAACATTCCCCATCTTAACTATTTTTAAGTATACAGTTCAGTAATGTGAAGTCCGTTCACACTGTGATGCAACACACCTCTACATCAAGATATGTTTTAACCCCTACGATTCCTACAAAGACACTTGGCTCTTGGCTGTGATCCCAAGACCAAACTGGAAGTTAGTTTTTCAGCACCTGTTTTATAAATACCAACCACTGTTTCCCTGAAGCATTTACTAGATTCTAAACCATACAAGGCGATGATGTAAACAGAGTATAGCTTTGAAAACCTTAGTAATCTTTATGGAAATATAATCAGTACATGACTTGGTAAGTAGGTTTTTCAAAATTTACCTTTCATCTTCCTACCTTTATCCAAATTATAAAAGTTGTATGTGCTTTTTATAGGAAATACATAAAATATAGCAAAATACAGAAAAATTCAAAAAGGGTAAATTCTTACCCTTTAAAACAACTTGTTTTGAGTGGATTTCCTAGGCTTTCCTGTCAGATTGTTATTTTTCTTCCTTTTATTTTTATTTTCTATTATGCCTATTACTTATGTTTTTCTTCCTTTTGGAAAAATTTAAGTTTGGTTTTGTTTGTTTGTTTTTTTTTTTAGAATTGAATCTTTCTCAGAAACATGTTTCTGTTTTTAAGTAGTCTCCTTTTCTGCTAGTGCCTTTAACTGTTTTTTGAATTTGTTTCATATTTTAACTATAAGAAAATGAGAAATTATTGATTATAAAGTCATTGAATTCAGCTACTTTGCTGTTTAGTATGAAAAACAGAAACCTTAACGACTCAAACCAGAAACCTCACGTGTCATTTTGGCAGAAGGGACATTTCTGGTTAAAATCTGGGAACCAGATTCTGAAGTTAGAGCTAAATTGTGACCTAATCAGATGTAACATTTGGTAGCACAGTTGCTTCCATTTTGAAGACAATCTTTAGTTCCTAGGAAAAGAAAGTATATTGGAGCAAAGAGAATCCACCTTTCCAGGTTCCATATTGCCTCTAGATGCATTTTGATTTTGACAACTCTGCGATGGTTTTGATGAGGAACTTTCTGGCTAAGGAAATGTGATCCTTTACTGAAAGTCATGGTTGCTCATTAACACAAAGGTAGGTGCTTAACACAAATTAACACAAATTTAAATGCTTTTAAAATATAAATGGGTGCTGCCAGAGGGCAATTTATCAGCGTGAAGCTGATTTCCTTAACAGACTGCCAAGTAAGTGTGGGTCCAGTTGAGAGAGCCTCCCTAGAACAGTGAAGCACATGCAGGTCCACCTCGTATTATTTTACAGGCCTCCTTGTTTGTTTTCCTAAAGCTTGGCACGGAGGTGCTGAATCCAGGCTGAAGGCCTTAGCGTGTTTGCTTGGCGACCTGCAGGTCTTCCAGGCCTAGGTTGGTAAATGTACGATCACTGCTGTCACTGTGGCTGGTAATGGAAAGGTCTGTGTCCAGGCTGTGGGCTATAGGAGGCTTAGCCTGTGCTTTCTAGGAGCCTGCCACCAGGGGAGAAAAGCACACATTCTAGCTCCCTCCCTCAAGTGATCCCCACACCTTGGCTGCTGGGCACCCTGCCCCAGATGGAGCTCAGATCAGTATAGCAGACCTCAGCCTCTCCCCACATCCTTTCCTCTTCCCTCCTCTCCTTTCCCACCAACGCCACCCGGTCAGCGGACTCTTTGGTTATGCACTCACTTTCAGTAAACTGGGGAATTCATTCTGAATCAATAGCTTCAGCTCCTCCTTTGACAGCTGGTTTGGATCACCTTCTTTGGCTGCGTATTTTTCAAAAATGCCTTTCAGTTCTTCAGGAGACTTTTTGATACTCATTTTGATGTCCTGTAAATAGGAAAAGAAATGAACTTACTGAAAAGCGGAAATGGAGTTACATACTGATGACTGCCAGCAGGAGTTGAGTGCTTTTGGGCTGTTTCCTTGGCATAGGTGAGAGAGAATAAAGGAAAGGGGTTGGGGAGAGGGGAGGAATAAAGAGGAGGAGGAGGAGAGAGGGGGTAGCAAATGTAGGAATCACAATGCACCAGTGACTGTTTTAAAAATAATCATCTTAGATAGTATGTTAAATGTCTGTTCTTAGAGTACTTCTGTTATAAAAATAGTCTCTGGAGCCAAACACTTTTACTAGTAATGATGACATTCTTCGCTTTTTATGTACCTGCTCTGCTCTCTGTAGACTGTGATCTTGAAGAAACCTGACCACAGATTCTAGCCTCTTAAGTTACTGGTAATATCTTTGGACAGCACAAACCCATTTCTCTCTAGACCATGATCTTTCACAGCATTCTGAAAGGAAGCAGAAGGAGCTCCAGATAGTCCTCAAATCACACTTACCTGCTCGTCCAGCAGTGAGGTAGCTGGAAGAATCAAACAGGAGGGTGAGGAGCTGAGCTGGATCCTGTGACTTTTATAGTCTTTACAGACACACCGCCCTGATTATGAAATTTTCCTTGTGTTTTCCATTTAAAGGTAATTATTAATGGTTTTTAAAACCCAGGCTTAAGACTGTGTGAACTTCATAATAAAGGGCAAGAGCCACTAAAGGGCCACCTCAACAGTTGCTTAATAGTTCAGAGTCCCAAGAGTAAGCTTGGATTTTTTACCTCTTAGATTATGTTTTCCCTCCAGTGTGGAATTATGATATTTGCCCAAGTATGGAGGGTTGGTTTTTTCAATTTCATAGCATATTTAGGCTTGAAAAATTTTTTCTTTAAATCCTGAAAGAAATGCTGTGATAGATAATCAAATACTTCATGGTTTAAAACATTGCCGTATAGCCTTTGAAGTCCCTTTGATGCTTTGTACATATTAGGTGCTTAGATATTTGAATAACTGAATGAATGAATGAATAAAGTATCATTGAGAAGCAGGTTTAAGAAGTGGGGAGAAGATACACAATAATTTGTGGTTTTATTTGGCAGAGCAAGATTGCCAAGTAGCAAGGCTGTTTTTCAACTTTTTCATTATTGGTGGTTCCCGTATCTGCTTTTTATTTCTTACTGCTTTCCCTTACCAAATGTATTTTGTTAATCATTCTAAAAACTTGTGAGAACACTTGACTTACTTTTATTCTATTGGAAATACTTCAAACTTTTGCAGCTTCCAGGTTTAAAATTTATTTCTCTTGTAAAGAGTTCCATGAAAGAACTAGGACATTTCCAGGTGACATTGATCCAATACTGATTGGAACTCACATGAAGGGGTTCCAGATCAACTTTAAAAGCACTCATCAACTTTTAAATGCTTGTACACGTCCACATTTGTATAATTTTCTATGACCCTTCATTATATTATGTACAAACTCAGGATTAAAATATTGGACTATATTTCTCTCTTATGCTTTTCAGTTCTTAAATTCTAGGCCCTTATTGACCCTGGAGAACAAATGTGAAATCTTACATATAGACTTCCTTTAAAGCTCCCACCGATCCTGAACACTGATCATTCTGTGTGCCTTAGCTGTCTTGTATATGTTATTCTCACTTTTATTACAGACTATTTGATTTTGGTATGTATCATTATTGGCTATGTATTAAATCACTTCTTAGAGTAAAGATAGGCATGTTGCTTTTAGTTGTAAGATTTTACACAAAAATATTCTGATTTTGGCAATATTTTTTAATCAAGATTTTAGAGAATTTCTCATGTTTTGATACTTAAGCTCTGTTTTATCTGGGAGGAAGTAGACTTCTGTTGAACAGTCGTAACAAGAAATATCTTTTTCCTCCAAACACCTTTTTAAAAAATTTCAAATCTGTGGAAAAGTTACGGGAAGAGTCAATGAATACCAATCCACCTTTCGCCCAGATTCGCTAATCACTAACCTTTCCACATTTGTTTTCTCTCCCCTTCGCCCAATGAACTATTTGAGAATCAATTACAGACATCCAGACACTACCCCCATAAATGCCTCAGCATCATATCTCCTAAGGACAAGGAAATCTCCTACACAACCACAATGCTGTTATCACAGCCCATATATATGTCTCCCCAGTTACTGAGATAGCATCTTAAACCTTCTGTTCTCTCAGCTTACCTAGCACTTGTTAACTAAAATCAACATGACAGTTGTTTTGTTTCTCGAGTCCATATTGAAGAAATGCTTATAGTAACTATATATGATCTTAATGATACATGATTTTAATAAGTACATATGACATATGTTATATATAATACATGGCATATATATATGACACGTGTGTGCGCACATGTGTGTATATAAAATTAGTTTGCAGAAAAACTTTTGGAAGAGTATTGATTAACAGCCTTTTAGGCTACAAATCTCTAGTTGCAAGGGAACACCTCTGATCAAAACAGGTCTAATGCTGCTTGTTGTCAGAACTTAGGCTTGTGGTAAACACTAACAGAACTGGAAAAACACCCCATTGGTCTTTTTAAATTTTCACTTTGCTCACCTCCACCAGTCACATCTCTCATCTCTTATTTTTCTCTTTACCTGTAGACTCAAGCTTGAGGGTACACCTGCAGTGGGAAACTCGAAATCCACCAGCAGATATTGCCATGAAACATTAACTAAAAATATATGGAGATGAGTGATAAATACAGGGTGTGTTCAAAAGAGTGCCTTTTGAAACCTGAGGAGAGGGGAAAAAATGACAGACACAAGACTGGTCATGGA